>NC_089201.1:28258045-28558045 GCF_963930695.1 Labrus bergylta | reverse complement strand
GAAATAAGAGGAGCTGCCTTGATGATTTACTTTACTATTACTATTCTATGTTTTGTACTTTGACATTATGCTGATTAAGATCATCTTGAAGTGATAAAAACATGCTTATTACATAACACAGCGCTCACATTAGGAGTGCTACTGTGCATGGTTAAAAATACCACAAAAAAAACAAAGTAGGCTACTAACCTGGGCTTAGATTCATGTTTTGACATGTATTTTTTCTCTTCTTAAACTTTGCACCTTCTGATGTCATTCTGTTGTTTCTCTTTTTAGTACATAAAGATCCCAGCACCGACTCCAGAATCCCCCGAAGGTTTCAGGGTCTTCTCGTTCTACCTGTCCAGTGACAGCAAAGACAAGCCCCAGTCCAGCTTTGACTGCATTCACCAGTATGTCTCGGGGTGAGTATAGCACAAATAACTCTTTCCACAGTCGACCACAAATGGAATTTGTAATAAATTTAGTGTCGGGCTCGGCTGTGACCGCGGGGCTTCACTGAACAGTGGCGTGTCTCTTCAGTACTACAACAGAAAGGACCGCTGTCGGGCACTTTCAAACAAGACTACAATAACACACCCAGGGCTGACGTGCCACAAACTGACCACAAAGGTGTGACCGGTAATGATCGAGAACAGAGGGATAGTGTCTGAGGCGTTGCAGCTTTTAAAGTGTTTGGTGAAATGGTCGAATTGGAGCCTTTTTATTGGTCTTAACCCTTATGACACAGCCTCGAATATGACTGTATGACAGCCAAAAGAAACCGGCAATTTAACAGAGCAAACCCAGAGAATTTGTAAACCTGACCTCCTCCTTCTGCTCCTTCCTATTCTTACAGGGAGGGCAAGGACCACCTGGAGGGCCAGGGCAGCATTCAGGACAAGATCACAGTCTGCGCTACAGACGACTCCTACCAAACGACCCGGGAGCGCATGTCTCAGGTGGAGAAGGACATCTGGAGCCGCTCAGCGATTGAAATCAAACCGGGGCCGAGTAAGCTTTTTACTTAATAACTGTATGCGCGCTGAAGTAGTCTTAGCCTTGAAGCACGTAGGGATCAAGGACAGATAACAAGAGTGTTTTTTGTCATGTTCCCAGAAAGCTTCTGAACCATTGCTTCTCACCATTTCATCCTGCTGGTAATTGCCATATGGCGTGGAAGTTATCACATAATTGATCCAAGTGCTGCGTTGCAGTAATTCGTGCAAGAGAGATGCCGCTCTTTCTTTTAATTTCTCTTTTATTCTGACCAGATTCCGCAGGCACAGGGCCAGCTTGCCTGCCAGCAGCAATTATAAGATTGAGTTTGCCAGAAGTATGTGCTAACAGGTCTCATGCAGATGAAGTTCTGCGTAAAATGTAATTACACTGACTGGAGTTTAATTGACTTTCATTTGAACTAAGTGTATCATCTAGAAGAAGGCCACATTAACATGGAGCGATCTGAATAAACATGCAGTCTATGGAATTAATTCTCTTTAATTTTAAGGTACTTGAAGCTTGAAATATGCTTAAATTGACCATGCTGCCACTTTATGACAAATCTTGCCGTGAGGCTTCATGACATATGGAGGTCCTGTGTGATTTTTAAATGCTAACTGCAGATGATATTTTATGAATGGAGACATGATGGTTTTGGGTAATTGCTGTAGAAGTCATCTGTTGGAAGCCGTTCCTACACATTACATGGCATGCTTTTCTGCAGAAATAGACTCTCAAAATAAATTAAACATATCTGGCACGTGTTATATGTGAAAAACATGTTGTTAGAGGACAGCCATTATACTTAAATATGTCTTTTTAAGCAAATGAGCGTCCTTTTCGTGTATAAGTACGTTAGAAAGAGAATTAAACAAGTTATGGATCATCGTATGTGCCATATACAGTGGTGCACACAGTTGTTTTGTGGTGACTGACTGTCTTTTTATGGTACAGTAATGCTATGCTCATCAGGAAAAATAGACCAACTTTGAATCACAGGTTGCAGAGTAGAAAAATGTTCACAATTTAGATAACAATGTGTGATTTTACAGTTATGCTGCGTTCAGGGGAAACGAGCTTGACAGATGGGCAACTGATTTGTGTCTAAACCAGGTGTTGGACAAGTTTGAAAAGGTCTTTACAGAATTTCCTTAGGTTTTGAAAATATTAACATTTCACCTTTCATGAATATCAAGTTATCTTCTTGTAGAAAATGCTGCTAAAGATGTAAAATAACAGCTCAAAAGGTTGTTGTTTTTTTTTTTGCTAATTTATGTTGTGAAAAACTTATGACAGTTATTAAGTATGACAGTTCTCGTAAGTGAGACATCACTGCCACTTCAGGAAACATCTTCAATAAACACTGCATTGAGAGTCTTCAAAACTTCCCTCAAGCTGTTTTATTTCACTGTCAAACAATGGTTCTAGTTGCTGCTTGTCTGAAATGTGGCTGTACAGGTTGTTTCAGTGCAGGAGGGATATTTGCCTAAAATCTTTGTGATGTTGAAACAAGCTCCAACAAGACTTGCATGATTTCTTTTGCACAGGTGATACAACACGACTATTTATATCTTCAGAGGAACACTGTATCCATTGGAAACCCATGAAAACATGTTTAAAGTCTAAATATCTAGAACATGAGCTGTCAAGCTGTTTTGCAACACATCCTGTAAACACATATGACACCTCTACAGTAAGGTCCCTGTGAAAGTGTCATTAGCCTTCGTCCTATAGAAACCTCCAAAGTATGGCTTAAAGTTGTAATGAGATTAGGGTAGATATCTATAAGCACTCCCTGCTCTGGCCCAACAGATTTAGTACTGCGACAGGAAGACAGGGCCTCTCTATGTTAGGTGGTTTAGTTTCCATGCTCCTCTGTTTACTCAGCAGTCAGCGAACTCTTCTGTCAGCCACTTTCACTGCTCTCCACTTGCAGCAACACTGACTCTGCACATGAAAATAGAACAAATAGTGATGTGCTCAGAGTCTCTTTGTATATATATTGCCTTTTTTTGACTTGGCTAAAAGTGCACAGCACATGCACTGTATCTGTTGTGTAGACTGCATGACAGTACAGGGATAAAATAAAGAAAGTGTTTTAGATTGCCTCTCTTTAAAATAAGGGTTTGATTGGAACACTGGCCTGAAGACTGGATCAGGAATGATGTGTTGGCTGTGCTATTACAGGATACTCTGAACCCATGTAAATCCTGTTATCAGATCAGTTATAACCTCCCTTCACTTGTCCGATATGCTCAAGAAAGTCACCACATGGCCCTTCAGATACAGCTTTAGATTATCACTATTCTACCTTTCCGATTCACTTTCACTTCTCCGAAACTCTGCCCTTATCTAACACAAATGTTTTCTCAAAACTCTGCTGTGTGTGCCTTTTTGTTTTGATCTTAGGTAAGTATGTGAAGGTCCAGAGGAAGCAGGGTCTAGTATCAGGCTCGGACAGCAACAACAAGCACTCCCCCAGCAACAAGAGGAGCCTAGTAAGCAGCCCTGTGGCACACCGGCCCCTGAGGGATCGCGTCATTCATCTCCTGGCCTTAAAGCCCTACAAGAAACCTGAGCTGCTACTGTGGTTGGAGAGGGAGCGGGCAAGTCAAAAGGACAAGTCTGACCTGACCTCAGTGCTGGATGAGGTGAGACCTAGCATAGTGCTGTGTAAACACATTGTTGCTAATTATTCAAAATACTCGGATGCAAAAAAATGTAAAAACAATTAAAAGCTGCTTTTAGCATCAGTTGATCTCAAGGACTGAAACTTGAAAATAATCATCTGTTTTTTCTTACTGTATGATACTTATGAAAAGACTTCCACCAGCTAACTCTTAGAGGGGATGTCAGTAAGTTTACTTTAGGCGTATTTCCTGCGTTCACAGTTTTTGAGTGTCCCGAGGCAAACATCAAGTGGTGAATGTGCCGCCGCTGTTAGCTGTAATTAGAGCTGTGTTTAAATTGTCTTTGAAGGAGAAGATTGTGTTTTGACAAGAGAGGGGTGGTTTTTTTTTTCTCCAGCTAGCAACTGACTACTGTCAAAACGGAAAGTTGTTGGTTTGGCTAGATTTGGCTTAAACGGATGAAACTGTGAAAGGGCACGATTAAAGGGTTTACCAAAAAGAAAGGTCGTGTTTTATTTAAACATAAGGTGGAGTTAAGCAGTCCAGGTTAACACAGTTTAGTGATCTGAAGACCTCAGCTGCCCTCTTTTCCTGTTGCGTTCTGTCCTCTTTTTGATCATTTCTTTAAAAAAACAAACAAAAAAATGGAACTGCTTGTTTTTTGGCAGGTTGCTAAACTGAACCCAAAAGATCACAGCTACACTCTGAAGGATGAGCTCTACAGACACGTCCAGAGAGACTGGCCTGGATATCTGGAGGAGGAGAAGCAACTCATCCACAGGCTCCTAATCAGGTGGGTACAGATACTGTAGAAGTTTAACTAATCAGTGGATTGATTCATACATAATTCACAATATTGTGGATAACCAATTAAACAAGAAGCCGTTTAAAGGTGCCAAAGCTATCACCAGCAGCAAGTAAACTAATTGTGGCATAGAGTATTCAGCCAAGGTTTACTTGTTGTGTGGAGTAAACAAACACAATCTAACACATTCATTAGGTGGTCTACTGTGTAGGTCGTTTTACCCCAATATATTTCCACTTTATGCTATTATTGGCTAGTTCCTTTTTGCCTAGAAGTCTTACTTTAGGGCCTCCTGCAAAGAAGATTTTCACGCCAAGTATTCAAGGTGGTGCAGTTCGTGTCTGCTTTGAGGGTTCATGTTGACTTTTAGCATCGTCTAAACCACAAACTTTTCCTAAACCTTCACAAACTAGTGTTGGTGTCTAAAAACAAACCTTGACCTATCACAATGAAAAAACCAAATGTCTTTGGTCTAGACACAAAAACTACATGGTTGGGTTCAGAAAAAGATGTTGTTTGGGTATTAGCATTTGAATTATGTTGACTGTTGGTTTTAAATGGACACAAACAGCTTTTTTTGTGGTTGAAAGCTCAGAACTCCATTTTGAAAAATAATGATGATTACTGTACAAATCTGAGAGTGGTATCCATCGTTCATCCAACTTTTTAGCATGAAAGAAAAGAAGTGTTCTTCACAGTTCTTTTTAAACCTTAAGTGGGCGGTTTTGGGCAGATAACACAGAAAAGACTCCGGGATGGATGCGTTTTGACAGCGCTGTTGTTAATACAGAAGAAACCTTTCGAGTTATCGTAGCAGTCTGCTGTGATCATGGTGAAAAAGGGGGAGCTTTTAAATGACTTCTCCCTTTGCTCTGATGAATCTCTAAATGGACACATCAAAGCGATGGAAAATATTCCCCTGCACTGCGTTGCCAAATGGCATTAGCTCTGAAAGTTCAGAGGAGCAAGGCTGTGCTTTTTCAGGGTAAGTTTCCTCCCCTCATACGTGTCCTCTGCCTGCCAGTAAACATGCAGGCCATGTGCTCCACGAGCATTTTGGGAAAAAAAGTGCAAGTCCTGTTGGCTGAATGCACTGCCCCCCTCTGTTCACCACTCCTGCTAAGTGTAAGAAGCTCGCAATTGGTAGTCGTGGCCTCGTTTGCCAAATCATACAAAACTGCGATCGCCTGTAAGTTCTGTAAACTCAAGATTCGTTTGTTGGATTGGGTGCTTCTTCAGGCTTTCTTACTTTTGTATTCTCTTGCCTTCAGACACACGGACCATATTATTAAAAGGGTGCGCATGAATAAACTTGGGGGTGTGACTTCTTGTAATGTCTGTTTGAGGAAGGAGCTGTAGGAAGCAGATTAACAGAGAAGAGGGTTTGGTCCAACAGAGGTTCAGTCTGCTGCTATTGTTTTACTCACCGGGCCGTGTTTGGTCTTTGTGGTTGCCTCCTGTCGATTGTATCACCAGAGACACAAAAACCAAACACGCCGCATGCATTTTTTCCCCCAAAATAAGCTTTGATGGGGTTGAAAAAGACTGACAGATTTGTAATGTCAATGATTATGCTGCCACTGCTGTCTTTTCCTCTGCGTGTCATGATAAATGATAATTGCTCACAGATCTGCCAAGGCAAGCTTTATGACCTACATACTGCCGCTTCCTGTTTAGCTTTACAGGCCATTTACCTCGATGTTACTGTCCAACTGAAGGTGCTGTGTTTTTTTTGTTTTTTTTTCTTCTTTAGGAAACTTCAGCCACTCCACAGTAGCCAGTTGAGAAGTCCCCAGTCCAATCATTCCATCCACAAAACTCCCGGGGACTCTCCTTCACAACTCAGCCCTGCCAAGAGTCTTTCTGTGGTAATTATTTAACTCCACTGAATCCAGTTTTACCCCTTCTTCTTTTATTTTTTTTAGACTCAACTAGATAGGGAATGTTCTCTTTTTGCAGCTACTCAATACAAATACTATAATACACAATACAATACTCGTGTTTTTTCCTGCTAAATCTTTTTCAGCTCCTGTGAGGAGTTTCTAGCTTTATAATTAAGAAAGACATTTTGAGGCCCTTTGTAGACAAGCAAATATGTTATTTTTTCTCTTTTGTCTACTGGGGAGTAGTTTTGAATTAAGTGTGCAGATATATGCAGATATATGCAAAACTCCTCCAAAAAAAATGTAGACACTGTTGCAATGGACATGTTTCTTTAAATGTATTTTGTCAAACTTTTCAGATACATACATTTCTGTTTAAAGGCTTTATATGTGATTTTTTTCACACTTAAATATAATATAAATCAAGTATATCCTCTGAAAATAACTCTGTGAGTCATGACTGTCACAATGGGTGTAACACCCGAGTCCCACTGTCTGTGATGCTTTCAGAGTTTTCAGAGTCCTATCTTCACTTTGTTTACATCGCCAGGACAGCCGGCTGACTCCTCCCCTCGTGTATAAAAGTTGTTTCATTGAGGGACTAGAGAAAAGAAGAATAACATACTGTACTCACTGCTTAACTGTGTTTCTAGATCACGCTCATTTCAGGTAAATTTACATGCAGTGTGAAGATACCAGCATAATAAAGATCGCTAGCATTAGCATGCTAACAGAACAATGCACAGCAAGTTGTTTTGGTTTCATGCTGGTGCTCAAGGGCGACATCTGCTGGATCAAAAAATCACATATAAAGCCTTTAACTACTATCTTATAATGCATCATCACCCTTAAACCTTAGCCCCAGCCTTTTGTTGTTCTTAAACGCTTGCTGGTGATTGGTCCACCAGAGGGAGTAGGTGGGAGCTGTTTACTGTCGTCAGTCTCTGCTGAGTAGTGTGTTCACACTTTGATTAGTTATGCAGGAAAAGGTTTATGACTTTAGATGATGAAACTGTACAATCCAAAGAAGAAGAAATACATTTTCTCTCCCAAAAATCCCCGACTTAAGCCTCAATTACTTTTTTTTTTTATCCCCTCTAGAAACGGCCGTTGCTCTCAGACCCATCCAACTTCCAGACCCCCAAAAAACAAAGAATATTAGACCAGAGTTTGCCTCTGCAGTCGCCCTCTCATGGAGACTACGGCACCAACGGGGTCTGTGGCTCTTCCGGTCATGGACAATCTAGTGCGCACATCAAACTGGATTTTGACAAAACCCACAATCATCTACAGGGGAGCCCGAACCGTCTTTACTCGCCACACAAAATCAGCACACCTTTAACTGTTCCTAAACTGGAGAGGCCAGAGCCGCCTCCCGCTGCGCCCAGCCCCACCAAGCACCCACACGCAAACAACACCATCTGCACCGACCAACAGATCAACAATGGACTCCATAAAAAGAAGAAGTCCAAAAAGCACAAAGACAAGGAACGAGAGCGCTTAAAACCAGTCTGGATTGAGACCAGTCCGGACCTGAAGAACCAGAACCATGAAGATTTTAAAGGTAAATGTCTTCTCTCACATGTTTTGCATGTATCCTAATGTGCTTCAGTGATCTATGTAAAAATCCACCTGACCGTGACATTGTCAGTGTTCATTTCGCTGAAAGAGAAAGTAAATCATAGCTGCTGCACTTGGAAGTCCACAAAGAGAAACTCATACATTCCCATTAGATTAGAGTAGTGAGTGTTGTGAGGCTTGTTACAGTTTCTTCGCCCTCCTGTCCTCACCCGCTCGCTCCGGTCTGTTGATGATTGACTGAGAAACAGCTGGCTGACCTATGGTCGAACAAATCAGCGGGCGGCATCGCCTCCTGCTCCACGCTGCGGACGTCACCGCTTGCCTCGGATCAGATCTCTTATCTGAGATGGATGATAAATGTATCCATTAGCCTTGATATGATGAGCACACGATCACGTTTGCATTACTTTAACCTTTTTTGTTTGTTTATCTTTCCTACAGACCAAGAGGGAAATAAATCAACCATCAATGGAACCTCAGCAGAGGAACTGCCCGACTATCTAATGTGAGAGAAACACAAACGTTACATTTCCAAGATCGAACGTGATTGGCTCCACGATAGATTCTGTTCCATGTCATCTGTCACTGAGGAGTTGAGAGTTTCAGAGTGTTGACTCACTGTTGTTTAGAGGAGAAACTGTTTTGTTGAGCTTCCTGACATTCACATAAATAAAGGGGGAATAAAACAAATGTCTAAATAAGCTGTCGCTGAGAGTGACAGCACAAACATATCATCTTCTGGCTCACATTCATACATCTGGTCAACACATCACAGTGTTCAGTCAGTGTCGTGTCAGGGCCATTTTCTACCACTACTCTCCAGTGCCACCTGCTGGAATTATAGAGGAACAACTTTGCTTGAAAGGGATTACGTCTGCTTTTTTTAAAAATAACAGCTTTGTGGTATTCAAATGTGTCGATCTGTCTTCTTTTTTTCATTCAGAAAATACAGCAGCATAACAGGGCTGGAGCAGCGTCAGCAGTATAAGGACGACTTCTGTGCCGAGTACGACGAATACAGAGCTCTTCATGACCGGATCGGGGCTATCACAGAGATGTTTGTTCAACTGGGCTCAAAGATCAACACTCTCTCCCCGGGGACACAAGAGTACAAGGTACTGTGAGGACGACAAACTCTACTTATAATAAAACACTAAACAGCACATGCATGAATGTCTCCCCTAATTGTTTGTGTCTTCTATTTATTTTATTTTTTTCAGCTTATGGAGTACCAAATACTACAGAAGTACCGAAAGTATAAGAAAGTAAGATTTGTTTAAATTGTTAATGTATGTTATGTAAGAGTCAAAGCACCACGAGCTGAGCCGTTTGCAAAAAAAAAACAACTCGTGCAAACATTTCAACTCTTAAAATCGAAAGAATTCAAGAGTAAGATGTGCTGATTCCAGGGGTGGCAGTGGCCAAGCAGTTAAGTCCTGCCCCCATGTACAGAGCAGCATTCGTGTGTTCGAATCTGACCTCTGCCCTTTTGCTTCATGTCTTCCGCCACTCGCTCCTCCCACCATTTCCTGTCTCTCTTCATCTGTCCTATCCAACAAAGGCAAAAATGGCCAAAAAAAAAGATTTACCGATTCCCTGTAATCATCTAGTTTCATGTGTGAACAAGTCCCTGATGTGAAATCAACAGCCAGCCTTATTAAAACCTTACCATAACGTTGACCTTATCAGTGTGATAGGCACCATGGATCTCCAATCATTTCAAATATCAGAGGCACAACTATTTAAAAAGTGTCCGTCAATCTTAAGCATATAATAGTTCAGAGGAACAACCTGTTAAAAGCAGCTGACAGTTTAATGTCACCTGTTCAAACTTATCTTTCATGCCATGTGCCTGCAGACAACCTCGTTATTTAGTCATGAAGTTAAACATCAAGTGAGTTGATGAAAGAATACAGTTCATGTCAACTTGTTCCATCCTGATAGCAAATGCCTACTGACATACCTAAAGTTAAGATTAAGATTTACTTTATTGATCCCTGCAAGGGGAAATTCTGTTTTTACACTCTGTTAATCATGCAACATAGGCTGAAATACACACACATGCACAAACAGGATCCTGTGGACCTGCACTAATGGAGAGATGTCAGAGTGACGGAGCCGCCCACAGCGGGCGCTCCTGAGCTGGTGGTGGGGAAGGGGGTTTGGTGCAAGGGCACCTCAGCAGTGTTCAGGAAGTGATCTGCCACCTCTCCAGCTACCAGACCAACTTCCATATTTGGTCCGCACCGGGACTTGAACCATTGACCCTCCAGTTCCCAACCCAAGTCCCTACAGACTGAGCTACTGCTGACAAATGTGATCATTTGTCACATTTTGCAATCAAATGGAGCTTAAAAAAAGCCTTTAAAAAAACAAACAAATAATCGTTCCTCTAAAGCAAACAAGTGCAATTTACCAGGATGAAATTAACAATTTATCATCATGTTTGTACTGTTAAAGGGTTTTCAAGCATTTAGGTAAACCTTTAAAAAAAACAAGGATTTGTTTTAGGGCGGTTGTGGCTCAGTGGTAGAGTTGGTCATCTCACAACGGGAACTTCTAATGCAGCTGCATGAATGTGTATTAATCAGATTAGTAACTGATGGTCACTTTACAGAGCAGCCATTGTGAATGGGTAGGTGTGACCTGCGGTGTAAAAAGTTTGTGTAGTCAGAAGACTAGAAAACCGCAATACAAGCTCAAGTCTGTTTTACTGTTTACAAAAAAATACAAAGAAAGTCATTTCATGGGGCCCATCTTATGAGATGTTGACGTCTGTAACTTAAAGCTGACGTGTGCTCATTGTTTTTCTTTTTCAGAAGTTTCCGGGGTATCGGGAAGAGAAGAAGCGGTGCCAGTACCTCCATCAGAAACTGTCACATATCAAAGGCCTGATCACAGACTACGACCGGGCACAGGAGCTCTCCTAGTGCCCGGCCCTGATCCCTCAGCAGGGTGTGATTATGACTGGACCAAATGGACTCCTTGTGGACCCCAAAAGACTGCTCAGCGGGGGTCCTGGGGGGTTGCGTGAGACACTATTCACTTTACTCCTCCGAGTGTGTGGAATCATGGAGCGAGGTTTTTAGGGGCTGAGACCACCGACTCGTGATCAAATGTTGCCCTTTAATACTTTTGGTTTTCGGATGGTGATTATCGCTGGAATGGCTGGACTTTTCTTCTGCTGTAAAACGGTCACATCGAAAAGCCAAATCGTTTCTTCGGAAATGCAAAAACAGATGTGACCTCTCCTGCCTAATTGTGTGTTTTTTTAATCTACCTTCATGTTGTCCGATCTTAAAAAAAAAAAAAAAAGCATTGATTTATATGAAGTATTAAATTGATGGTACAATCAGTCTTAGGGGACAGAAAAATGCTACTTCAGTCTTTATATCAAACATACAGAGGAATCTGTATATCACTGCTGGCTGACGAGTCAAATGTTGACGTGCCACATTCAATCACATCATTTATTTGATTGTTACAGGAAAGAAAGATAATGTGGGTACAATAAGATGAATGTGCCATGAGCTCTCTTCAGACCAAATAACATCAAAAATGTATCTTATCATCGATTCAAGCGTTTAATGTTGCAGGTTTAAGACCCCACAAAGTTTTACCTCAATGGAAGATTTTAAATTCAACATGCAGAGTTGTTGTTATTTTTTACACATCATTTGTGGCTTTTCTCAGGCCCTGATCATAAAAGAATATTTTACCATGTAGCTTTTTCTGCCAACGTCCTGTGTCAATTCTAGGAAATGTCTGAATGCCACATTACCACTCCTCCCAGTACCAAAATGCTGTTGTCAAGACGGTGCTTTTTGCACGTTTAGTTTTCGGTGTTGCCCACATGTAGCCTGCCATGAACTGCCTTTCATCACAACTAACATCCCCCTCTACAGCCTTGTGGTTACATGTCTGTTTACTGATAAACAGTTCTGCTTTATTACACTTTCGATGAACGACCTCAAGTTCACACTTCTCACGCTAGATGCTCTTTTGAAAGCTTACAGGGTCATTTGTAATCAAGCAGTTTGATCGACTGTATTCTGCTTGAAGACTTTAATCATGTTTCATTCTGGATTGACTTTAGTAACAATAATTCACTTAATTAATCAAGTATTGCATTGTGTTATCATCCTGCTGGGTGAGGAAGAAATGCCTTTAAAAAAAAAAAAGAAGAGGTTAGCCACATGTGTCAATCAGAGAGCGTTGCATTGTGGGTCAGTCGCCTCCTTCAGTTTGGTTCAGTTGTGTGTAACTCGCAGGCTGACCTCTAGAGTGTGCTAGTAGGTCTTTTAGACTCATCCTCTAAAAAAAAAAAAGGCAGACTCCTCTCAACAACCTCCAACTGTAATTTGATTTCACATTGAATCGCGGTGGCCTTCAGTCGTATTAGTGTTCAGATTTCAGTGTTCTCTAGAAAGTTGCATCAATGTAGCTGTGCTCACAACTGTTGTCTTAACGATGGCCTTAACTGGGAGAATGAAGTTCTTAATATTTGCCTTAATGTATATCAGACATTTCCAACATGACGTTCTTGGTTTTTAAACTGCACAATTCAAATCAGATGTTGCGTTTCTTCTTCTGGTAAAGTTAAATTTTTTTAGTTTGAAGGAAAGCTTAGTTACTGGACGGTTGTCTAATTTGTGCTTTTGTGTTGTTGTTTTTTCCTCCTGAACGTCTTAGTACATTTTTTTTTTGTGTGTGTTAGCTTCTTTGTTGTTGTCTCTTAATCTGTCAGATTAATATAAACTCTAAAAATATTTCATCCAATGTCCTGACCCGTCAGGCACCGATATCACTAGAAAGAATGATTACAGGAATCTGCTTTTCTTATTTCTGTGTATGAACACTAGGTGAGCATAAATACACAGCAGCTCATATGCAATAAAGGCATGTTCTTTTTTTTTTTTTTTTGTATCGTAGGATGAGACAAAGAATAGTCATCTGTCTTGGCACATATGCAGGTTTCCAAGAAAGTTATATATTTATTAGCACTACATTTAGGAGGATTGTGATTTATTATTATTTTGAGGATTTCATCTCAAGAGTTGAAAACCGTGGATTCAGAATGTTCTGGTCCACTTAAACAAATGTTTCTATTATTCTGTCTGTTTTCATCTCTTCTCAGGACCAGGACTTTGACAGTATTTGTGGATTCTTTCGTGAAAATGCCTTTTTATGAGCTTAGTCAATGTGCTTCATAGCTCTACCCAGCAGGAGAAAACATCTCAGTCAGAACCAATGAAAACAGTGTGTCCTGTTCTGGTACTGGATCTGGAATGGAGGCATGGGTTCAACTGTATGGAAAGACAATAGTACAGGGCCCGTTCAACATTTAGAATCGTTTATTTTTGTTTCACAGAAGAAAAAAAAATAAAAGGTACTGAGACATTTATGAATACAACATGAGTAGTTCTGCAAAATATATCATAGGAGCCATTCCCTGGACAAACAAAACAAGACTGAAGAAGAGTGTACCATTCATTTGAACATGTCACATCAGACCATTGGAGAAAGAGGGTTCCCCAAGTGCTTAATGTGATGTTTTTAAGGAGCTAACCACTGAAGGTGCCTTTTTCATTCCAAGAGCAGAGCCCACTCTGCATGTAATCAACATTGGTAACAGGGAAGAGAGAAGAACTTGGGCCAGCAGAATTAAACCTGTAGTTTCACACTGTTGCCACTTTTTTTTTAAAGTGCTTTGATTGGATTTTTATCTCAAACAGAGTTGATATCGATGCCTGGGAAAATGTATGATATGTTCTGGCTATGGCATGATATTTAAATACATTTTCCCAGAAATACTTTGTTTGTATGGACTGTTATGAAACTACACCTATTGTAAGCCATTTGCATTCACGTTTATATGATGAAAATATGACCTGTAATTTTGTTTTAAGTTTCAGTTTCCAGCCTGAGAAACTTATGAACAGAACTTCCGACTGTGTGTTTTAATTGGTCTGTTGGTACTGGGAACACGATGCCTAAATAGAAATGTGAAATCTAACATTTGACCCATTATGAATCACTGCAGTTTATGTATTCAGGAGAACGTATTTCTTTATTTATTGCTTTGTATGTCTTTGTCCTATTTTCTTTTTTGGGTATTCATCCTTACATAGTCAAGAGAACTTTTTTTTCCACAGCAAAACTCAAACATTCAGTGAAAGGGAAATGAAACATATTTTTTTTGCCATTTTTATTGGTGGATGCTTATCACAACAACATCCCATGAGAAAAGCTTTCAGAGAATTAAAGTGTATTGTCGTCTCAGTATAAATGGTCAAATAAAGCTCTTTTCAATTCATGAATGTGTCATGTTTCCCTGTGAGAGCAGTGTTACTCTGTTTATGAATGAACCACGGCTGTGTTACATCTTTACACTACAACTCGGAGTCGGTCAATGATTAGAAACTTTAGCGGTTTACCTTTCAAACAGTGTCAAATCACCTTACAGTGTTTTATTACATTTCAAACATTTAGTCATTTTATCTCTCACTTTAACTATGTGATTATTAATTACCTGTTCACCTGCAGCTTCCAGGACTTTATTTATTAGAGGAAAAGAGGAAGTCTAATGTTTCTGATTTATCCTCAAATATTTAATGTCTGTGTCACAAAGATTAAAAAAAAAAAAAAAAAACACAAAAAAAAACACAGTTCCCAACCCATATATTAACTGTCGACATAATTACAAATCTCTTGTGTATTTTCAAAGAAGTAAAACATTTAGCTTCATTTGTTTTTTTTTTTCCAGGCTCAATTGTTATTTTAAGTTAACATTAAATACAATCTGTTGACCATGAAGAGTCAGGTCGTCCTATGAATGGCAGAATAAAAAACTGAATCACAGGTGAGATAGTAAACTCCTGAAATCTCACCTCTGATTTTCCCCTCTGGAAGCAACCTTTAAGGCTGAGAGGCAGCTTATTCATCACTAGATTCTAGGAGGTAAATCCTTTAGCAGCATTGTATGATAAAACAGAGAGTAGAGAAAGACAGAGGACTCAGATTAAAGTCTAATGTTTCAGAAAAGATGGGTACAAAAGCATCAGTAAGGGATCCTTTCTTTTAACTACAGTTGTGTGGGATGTGTTGGAGAAGACTGGAATGCACAAAGGTGAAGTCTAAAAGGCTCATTTTAAATAAAAAATATTTAAAAAACCATTATATAAAAGGTTGATCTGCTCCCTTTTAAAATCAGTGCTTTGGGGCAGCACACCTCTCTGAAGCGTGCCAGGGCGAACTGGACTTTAGGGATGAGCTTAGAAAAAGTACCGATTGCCAGTGTGATCGTGCCCTTAGACTTAAACTTGTCACTGTTAAACGTCAAGTAGTTTCTTTTTTAAGTGTATGAGTTTATTAGCGTATTAAAAATCTGTACCAAGAAAACTTTAATTCCAGACGATCTAAAATCCTTCTGTTATGCCTCCTACAATCTGTAGAAAAGCATGGTTTTCTGCTATCATATGGTCCCGTCATATGTGGGACTCTCTGTGAACCATGGTGACCTAGGTTCAACTTTACAGGTCGAGCTACAAATCCTTTATAAAAAGCTGTAGCTCTAAGCCCTTGTTTTTTTTTTATCTGAAGTTGGTCCTCTTCAGCCTGGTTGTCATGGTTTGATTTTAAACTTGGGCTGTGCGAGGGTTACAATGCCAATCAGGGAGGATATCAGTCCACAGAACCCAACCACTCCTGCATTAGACCGGTATATCCCCAGCCTGTCTAAGGGAATGAAGAGATCACATATATTCTTCAGCGTGTCCAAGGCAACCGCCGGCTGTGATTTGATGATCTCCAGCAGCAGGAAGAGAAACGCATCCAGCTGAGGGATGACCACACCAGCTACCTCGGGATTCTCGTTGAGATGCGCGTCCATTTTCTGTCTGAAGTGTCTATCTCTCGCTCTCTGCGACATCAACTGGAGGATCACGTAAACATCTCGGCTCAGACTCATTACTAGCGAGGCGAAGTAGCAGCGAGAGGCGTTTAGGCTCCAGCGTTCCTTGTTGATATCGCGGATCAGGCCAACATTTCTGCCCCACAGTGCATTGTCACAGACAAAGTAGAGGGCGCGGGTCATGTTGGCCGCGGTGAGACACAGGCGCAGCACTCGATCAGAGAGCTGCATGGTTCGCTTAGCAGCCTCAATGGAATTTATTGTGTTTCCCAGCCTGAACACTGACAAAGAGGGAAGAAAAAAAAAAGGATTAGAGCTGAAATCCATTTGATTTGAAGTGTCAGGTCAACTTCTCATAGTAGCAGTCACTATAGACAGTTAAGCTACATTAAATCTTAAGTTTTTGTTATCTTTTTAATCTAAAAGAAGACGTCATAGTCTCCTTGTACTCTGTGTTTACATACTGAGAAGGCACCTATTCAAGCGGAGGCTCTTTCTTGCATTTTTGGGTTAAAATTGCATCATTTACAAGCCACTAATAAAAGTTAATTCCTCTCTTACAAGCTGTTTTTTAAAGGAGGGAAGCAACATGGCACAGATGCAGGAAGGCCCCGACGCTGCATTTCTGATGCGGAGCAAAATAATGAAATGGTAAACAAGCTGTGGCCCCGGTACAGCTCCACAATGTCTAAATCCCCGATCCCCACTCCACGGCTGTGCACTTCAGTTGTGTTCATGTGGAGACCCCAGGGTCAAACTTCAAAAAGTTCAAAGATTGACCCATTACCTGGTTCTAAAGTACAAATATGTTTGAGCTGTCAAGCTGGGGTCATCGGCCACAGGTAGATCATAAGTGTGTCAGCTCCGAGTGCAGTCAACGTTATAATGTCCATCTCAGCTCACAGTGGGGGGGAAAGGAACACAAAAAGAAGCAACACTAGATGTGCTCTTAGGGGGGCAAACGGATGAGAAGGAATCGACTCTTGTTGTACGTGTGGTGTACTTTTCCCCTGATGGTTGCCGTTTTAAACATTTCAATTTAGATTAGTCTAAATACTGCTCAGATTTATTTTGATGGAAGCCTAATGTTTGCCTGCAGTATTTTATAGCAGAGGAGGGCTTCCTCCCCTGAAGTCGAGACAATTTAGATTAAAAACCAAAGTATACCTTCGGGGAAAAGAGAAGATTGTTCTTCTACAGAGAAATATGCCATCTATTTCAGAAATGTGGCAACTGTTTTACTTTAATCTACTCATAAAATAAGTCAAACCTAACGCGAGACTAAGTGTGGAGACTTTTTTTTTTGGTCTTAGCACCTTTTATTGAACATTCCTTTATGGCTGCAATAGATTGGAAGGTCTTTTTCTTTGAGTTAGCCACAAAATACATATTCGTCCTTAGTGTTATTTAAAATGAAATGTTATCATGATATGATAAAATATAAAAATCTTTCCCTCTGCAAATGTTACACTTGTAAAACGTTTTTATAAATGAGCATGGAAAGCCAGAATTTTACAAGATGTGTTTGTTATTACACATTTTTTAAAACATCAGGTAAAGGTTTATAGGTTGTACTACCCAAAATAATCCATGACACATGGCAGAAATGACCCAAAACAAGCTCCGTTTTAATATTATCTGTTCTAATTAGTGAACTGTAGTTTATCACAAAGAAAATTATTGAATTATTGATCATTTTCTGGGTTTTGCTAAAAGGCGGGGAAAGAAACAACCAAAGGCGTTATTTGCAGTTGACTCATCTCTAGTCTTCTTGGCCTCAAATAGTTGGCAGTCAAGAGCTCATTCCCACACTGTCGATGGGACATCATTGTGTATTATGGAGAAAAATGGCCGGTGTTCTTTAAGGGCACAGAACGGGATAACTTTTATGCAAGTGACTTCAGTTGATTTCAGATTATTATGCAGCACACGGAGAGCTATTACTTCAAAAAGGAAAGGGATGGAATAATGAAGAGGGAGGTATGCTTTATTTGAATCCATTAGTGCATGCGTGTCGTTAAGCTGTGGGAGGATAACTAAATGGATTCATTGAATTGCAGTTCTGTGGCTCAGAAGGAAAATTAACTCGGAAAGTTACAAGAGCAAGCTATGATTGAACGCTGTAAACACAGAGAGGGCTGGAACTGACATGACTGTACAGCTTTGAAAGAGTCTTTGGACTGTTAATAATTTGAAAATGAGACCTTGGATTTGAGGGAAGTTTTAGGGACTTTTTGTGCACTTAAATTAAGACAAAAAACATTATTTTAAAATAACAATCAAAGAATGTATATTGAAATGAAATATCTGTTGAAGCCCAAAGGTTCTTTTGAGAGCAATAAATAAAGAAAACCTGGACTTGCAGTAAGAAGACAGGGTAATGTTTTACAAACAAAGGAGTGCTAGATGTCACCATCGGGTGCAAAGGCTAAAAGTGTAACACTATCTTGCAAATACGCACCCAAAGGGTGGAGAGAGTTCTCGTTTCTCGCCTTAAAGATAGAACTGAACATACTGTGCATTAGAAGACATGTGCTCATGTTAGAATAAGTTTTTCTGTTGTTCAATTTGTTGGAGACACCCTGAAACCAACTCTCAAGACCCCCCCTTAAGATTTATTTTTGGGCTTTTTGTGCCTTTAATGAAGAGATAGGACAGTGGATAGAGCCGGAAACCAGGGAGAGAGAGCGGGGAATGACATGCGGAAAGAGGCCACGGGTGGAAGCGAACCCGGGCCTCCCACTCGAGACGAGAGTCTCAATACATGGGACGTGCGCCCCAAGATTAAGATTAATATTAAGATTAACTTTATTGGCCCAGTGGGAAATTTGTCTTGGACTTCACAGAGCTCTGATGCAGTAGCAAAATAACTAAATATATTCATTCGTCTGTAAAACATGTCAGTTAAATAATCATTAAATTCCATACAAGTGAATTACTAAAACCATAAATATGTGATAGTTAAGAAAAGTGATAAACAGTGCAGGTACATCTACACATCTTCACACACACACTCACACCACCTCATACAAACATATACACATTGTATGTTTATGGAGGACGAGATCTGACAGAAGTATAAATAAATAAGTAAATGTATAAATAAATACTGGAATAAATAAATAAAATAATGAATAAATAAATAATTAAAAGCGTGAATAAATAAATAAAAATGGTAAATAAATGGGACATAAATAATTAAATGTCTTAAATGTATTTCTACATTAATTTATTTCCACATTTATTTATTTCCACATTTATTTATTTCTACATGTATTTATTTCCACATTTATTTATTTCCACATTTATTTATTTCTACATTTATTTATTTCCACATGTATTTATTTCCACATTTATTTATTTCTACATGTATTTATTTCCACATTTATTTATTTCCACATGTATTTATTTCCACATTTATTTATTTCCACATTTATTTATTTATACATGTATTTATTTCTACATTTATTTATTTCCACATTCATTTATTTCAACATTTATTTATTTATACATGTATTTATTTCTACATTTATTTATTTCTACATTCATTTATTTCAACATTTATTTATTTCCACATTTATTTATTTCTACATTTATTTATTTCTACATTTATTTATTTCCACATGTATTTATTTCTACATTTTAAGATGTATGTTATACTCACATTTTCGTCCAGCGCTCATTGCGGCTTCTAAACTTTTCAGTTTCACCACAAGCTCCTTTCTTTCGATTTTGTTTCGCAGTAGATATATCGACAGTGCACATGCATACTGGGTTGCTCTGGAATGAAGAAACAAAGCAGAAAGAGGACAGAGGAGAAAGTTAACACTCCTCTTTTAAACAGATTTTCAATGCACTTTAAATTCAGCGTCATGATCTTAAAACTAGATTACAGATATTATTTTAAACTCACCTGAATATACGGTCTCGTCCCTGGCTTTGGCTTGTGAATTGTACAACTGCGTCCATGGTTGAATCGAACAAGAACAGGTTGTTCCAGTCGACTCAGGCAGAGTTCACTTGTGTTTAACACCGACCCGTAGACAGCCCTATGTGGACGTGAAAAGACAGTTTCACGTCCTCATCGTCAGAAAAGTAGGTCCACCTTAAGTTGCCAATTCAAAGTCAAGCAGATAATCGGAAGTCTCTCACTTCTTCAGCCCTCTCGGAGCAAGCTAATTCTCCAGTGGGGTTAATTCTTGCATGGCAGCTGAGAAAACTGTACTTGTTTCACTGTACTTGTTTCACTACGGACAGCATTTCCAACGGACCGTAAGCCGACCGAGTTTAAGTGACGGACCACCGCGTTACTATTGGTTACCGGGGCAACTAAAGTCCCACAACCACACCGTGCAGATAAAGGGGGAAACATGACGACACACTTTACACTTCCTGTAAACTCACTTTATAAACACTACAGAAGTTAGTAGCCTAATTGTTTTTAAGACATTTAGGCCTTCATGTTTGTTTTTTGTTTTTTACTGACACAAAGCTGAGATGTATGGAGGACGAGATCTGACAGAAGTATAAATAAATAAATAAATAAATAAATGTATAAATAAATACTGGAATAAATAAATAAAAGAATGAATAAATAAATAAATGCGTGAATAAATAAATAAAAACTAGTAAATAAATGGGACATAAATAATTAAATGTCTTAAATTTATTTCTACATGTATTTATTTCTACATGTATTTATTTATACATGTATTTATTTATTTCTACATTTATTTATTTATACATGTATTTATTTATTTCTACATTTATTTATTTCCACATTTATTCATTTCTACATTTATTTATTTCCATATTTATTTATTTATACATTTATTTATTTATACATGTATTTATTTTCCACATTTATTCATTTCTACATTTATTTATTTCCATATTTATTTATTTATTTCCACATTTATTTATTTATACATGTATTTATTTCCACATTTATTTATTTATACATGTATTTATTTATTTCTACTTGTATTTATTTCCACATTTATTCATTTCTACATTTATTTATTTCCATATTTATTTATTTATACATTTATTTATTTCCATATTTATTTATTCCTACATGTATTTATTTATTTCTACTTGTATTTATTTCCACATTTATTCATTTATACATTTATTTATTTCCATAGTTATTTATTTATACATTTATTTATTTATACTTCTGTCAGATCTTGTCCTCCATAGTGATACACGTTCAAACGACAACTAGGGGGCAGTAGCGAGACAGCTGGTCCGATAAGGAAAACACAGTCTAACCAATGGCTTATTTTAAAACTAATAAAGGTGTTTCATGCATGGACTGTAAGGTTTCATGTCTCACATGAGGCTGCACGCCTTGCCTTCTTGACATAATCCTAACAATGTCATAGGCTATCCTCTGAACAGATAGGCTATTTGAAACATCCGAGATTGGCTCTGGTCATCTCAATATAACTGTAATTAATGCATTTGATTAATGCCTCCCCCCCCCCCCCCCCCCTTATAGTGCATTTGAAAAAATCAAATGCATACTATCAGTCAGCAGAGATTAGTGGTGGAGTAAATTACATAGAAATTGATGAGCCAGCTGTTGCATTTGAATGAAGGATCCAGCTCATCCTTTGGTTCTTTATTTATGTGCAAGTGAGAAGATGGAAGTAAGAGAACTAGAAATGTAAGCTACATAAAAAAATGCTCATGTGGAGGATAAAAGAAACCCTAGGGCTTGTAAAAAGAAACTCACCTAACATTCAAATTAAACCATCTGCAGAAAAGCCAAATGACTCACCCTACTAAGTTTTTCATTGAACTACCTCCCACCAATTTCTACCAACAAGGAACTCATTTTACCACAGACATGTGATGAGATGGCAGAGCAGCATAAATCAGCTTCAATTTAAATGGTAATGACCAAGTTGGCTACTTGTACTTTGTTTGTTGATAATATGCTAAACCATGCTAAAGAATTAAATAGCCTGGCTATGAAAATTAAATGTTGTGATGGGAAATTGTGTCTGTTCAGCAAACAAAGGGAAGCATGCTAACACAACTAAAACACGTCCACGCTGTTAACGCCTCGTAATGTCAAACTGAATTGAACTAGTTCCATGTCATAAAAAACAGTCTCACAACCGAGTAATCCTCTATTAAGATTGCATTATCTCTTGAGAGCACGATGGATTACTGTGTGCTAGAACATTCCAGATGTAGAGACATGTTAATGAGAAAAGTTTGAAAATAAGTTGGGGAGGACTGATTGAGGGTTAAGAGGAAAGGACGGGAGAAAACCTGTGGAGCGCATGGAAGGTTGGCAGAAAAGGGGAGAATTGATAATGAGGGGAGTAAGAGTATAATGAAGAGAGAGGACGGAGAGAGGCAGCCACTATTAAGTAAGAGAAGGAGAAAATGGGAAAATGATACAGGAGGGCAAAGAAAAGAGATGTGAAATTAAAATGTGTGGAAAAGAAGTGAGTGTCTTGTAGGGCAGAAAAGGTGGCAAAGGTCAGGAGTAGATTAAAATAATGTCTGGAGGACATTTCCAGACGAGTGGAACTGAGTGAGATGAGTTTGTTTGTCCTCCAAGTTTTTGAGCATTTGATGATTTGATGCTTTGGCAATAATTTTGGGGGAAACTGTCATCTTGAAGTATTATCAGATCTCTTGAAATGTGTCATATAGCTGCTGTAGCCGGGGAAACAAATCTCTGTAAAGGGAACATGCCCTGAGAGGGGGGTCTGTGAATGACTTCAGGAAAGCTGTCTGTCCTGATCATGATAAGATTATTGATCGCTAATAAAAATGTCTGCACACATGATTTGTCCTGTCAGTTATAAAAATCTGTCCACCATCCACACACATGTAGATTTCACTGTTATGCATTTGATTGAAAGTTTGGCTCAAAGGTTGTGTATCCAAATCCCATGGGCTCTTTGTGGAAAAGGTCAATGTGTATTATAATATCAGCCGCACACATTAACATAAAAATAAAGCGATTGAATTGCTGGTCTGGGGTGAAACAATGACCTTGTGGGCATTCAATATGCCTGGTGCCTTTCAATATACATTTTTCATATGCAGAATATCTTCTATCCACATTTAGTTTCAACAGAAAACATTTATAACTGAACTAAAGCGAACTTAAGAGTAGGATGATTGTTGATCAATGCATTTATTTTACTTGGTTTCCATTAAATCATGCTTCATTTCGTTGAGGTTGGCCAGTTTCTTTCTGTTTGTATTCTTAAATCATGACTTCAGACATGCTGGTATATCTTCTTTATGGGTCCTCAAACATTTTTAAAGATAAAATGAAATAACATATTTGAGATACTTTAAAATATAATTGGTTGGCATGTCGGGCCTTGCTTTCTGTAACCAAGACATGAGGGGGGGACTGAAATTTAAGCAAATGATATTTAGAAGTGATGGTGCTTTCAGAGAAAATGGCTGAAACTGACAAAGTTAAGTGTTTTAAACACAATTTTAACTGAATTTAAAATGACCTGAACACAGTTTTGGTCCAAACGTTAACACCCATTCTTGAGAATTGGGACAAATCATGTCCTACCAACAACACAATCAGACTTATCACTTATAAACACATTTTTTTATTTCAAGATGTGTTTTGAAAATATTTGTAC
Source organism: Labrus bergylta (assembly GCF_963930695.1). NCBI lineage: Eukaryota > Metazoa > Chordata > Actinopteri > Labriformes > Labridae > Labrus > Labrus bergylta. The sequence goes on along the minus strand of NC_089201.1, from coordinate 28,534,616 downwards.
GTGTGTTTTTATGATGGTTTATAACACTGTTGCACTTCTATATATATATATTTACTTTCAAAACTTACTCACTGCCAGAAAACACCTTGTCCCAGACAAGAAGTCACAACTTCAAACAAAAAATCCTGTAATAGTCATCTTTGTTTAAAAAACTTTTATTCATTCAAGAGTTAAGTAGTTGAGTCACATTTCTTTGACAACTCCGTCAGATTTCTAGAAAAACATACATTATTTTAAATCGGGCATGAAAAGGGTTAAATATATCCTAAGGACCCCTGTGTCACTTCCTGTTTTCAAAAAAAGGAGGGAAAGCTGCTCATGCACTGGTAGGCTTGATATTTTTTGATACATTCGATAAATAATATTGCTATAAGGTGTCTCAACAATAACAGGTCGACTCTGTCACCCTTTAATCAAAACTAAATACGTTTACTAGTTTAAAAATCTATGCTGTGGTTAGCTTTGGAAAACTAAGCAATATGGAGAAAATTTGGGCTACTCACCATTACTGAGCTAAAAACACAACAGTCAGCTTTGATGGAGGTTCCCAAACTTTTCAGTTTGCCACCCCACAAAATAAGGGGGACAGGGGTACGCCCATAGTTAATGGAGGTGTTTAAAGCATAATATGTAGAACACATCCAGACAGGCACACGCACTAATAGGCCTGTTAAAAACTGCTAACACAAAAGAATACAAGAGCCTAAAAACCCTTAAATTACAGTTGTTCATTGTAATAAAGGTCAGAATCATAATACAAGTGATTTCATTGTATAGACGTTAGCACAGTGTGCACACAAAACTTAATAAATAGCTACACAGGCCTGTTCATCTCTATGTGTGAAGAGCAGCAGACACATTGTTGCTGTCATGTGCAAACATACACTTTAATTTCACTTAATGATATGGAACAACTCTTTAGTATATATTTTTACAATTATGGGTAAGATATACAATTTAAATTCTTTTGAGGTTTTTATTAGTTTTTCTTGCAGGCATATCGCTCCTCCAATTTGAGAAGCATTGCTGTAAGATATCAGTTATTCCATTTTACAGAGTTGACATCCATGCTGACAGAGGTAACATATTTCATTCCCTTTTAATTTGTTTCAAATTGGTACTTTAGTTTCAATAAAGCTACTGAAATGAAGTGTTTAATGGATGCATATCAATGACTGGGAAGGCTTTTTGCTTCAAAATGTTTCAGGGAGAAATGGCTGAACACAGCCTGTCATTAGAGGGGAATAATTTTTAGAGGAAGAGAAGATAAATAATCAGCCCTACAGAGAGGCAGAAGGACAAAAAAGGAAGAGACAAAGATGAAAAATAAAAATGGTTGTGGATGGAAAAAAAAACAAGAGAGGGAGATGACAGAGAAAAACATGAGATTGAAAAGGAGAACATGGAGAACAAGGCAGAGGAGGTCAAGAGATCAGAAAGAACATTCCATGAGGGCTTTGAGCAAGGTGTTAGTCCCATGCAGGTGAAAGGGTCAGGCAAGACGTAAGAAAAGGGACTTAAGAGAAATCATGTCTTTAAAAAACAAGTTTCTGAAATGAAATAGCCGAGATAGAGGGATCAATTAAAGAAGAAATGAAACCAGCAAGCATTCATAAAAATGTGTCATTAATTCAAAACACACCGTGACAAAGACAATGATTAGTGGAAGTGGCTTGAGAAATCCATAAATTAAAAGGACCCTTCTTTTTCACCATGTTTTAGTAGATGAAAACAAACACAAAACTCCACCCATAAACGAGCATCGACTTCATCGGGAAACATTCTGAAAAAAATATCGCCTTTTACATAAGATCTAAAAGTTTGGAATATCATATTAATTTCTAAACAAAAAACAAACCTCGGTGGGTAAAAAGCATCTTTTTGTGCTCTAAGGCCCTTTAACATTACTTCATCCTCTGACTGCAAAACATGCCTGTGTAATATTCATGAGAATAAGTCACATGACATGTTCTATTACTTTATCAAAAAGATTCTAATAAAATAGTAAACATTTGTATGATGTAGATTTTTTTATGTTTGGAGGTAGAGTCCAAAGTGCTCTGTAAATCGGTTGTATGTAATTCCTTCCTGCAGCTCATCTTGGTTTGTTATGGCGAGTTTAGGAGACATTTAACCTATTTGTTTTTTGTTAATTCAATGTAAATGACGGCGTTTGTGTCATTTTTATTTTATTATTATTTTTTGCATTTCTGTGACATGCTTGGCTCATGCATGCCTGGTATGTTATGCTTCTTCCATACATTTTTTCATGAATATCTCTACCTTTGTTATGTTAATGGCTCGTACAGCTATATCCCAGAGGAGAAGAGTTGGGTCCATGTGTGAGGCTGGAATGTCCTTGGATTGGATGGTCCTTCAAAACGAGTCCTCTCTCACATCTCAAGGTCTTAATTGAATCTGCAGAGCCCCTCTGCACCTTTAAGAAAAAGCTAAAGACCCAGCTCTTTCATGAATACCTACTAACTTAATGATGATGGTCTCCATATTATTGATGATGATGATGGTAATGACGATGGTTTTTGTTTGATAACGACGACTTATAAGATGGTTTCTATACTGATTAGAGCTCTCAAGAACTGCCCTCAATGTTGTGCTTTGCCTCTGGTCACTTCCTGTCAGCACCTGTGTGTCCAATCAGACTCAAAGCTGATCGTTTGCTCTTACTGACATTGTTTCCTCTTTTCTAGATCCTTGCTTGTGTTGTTCTTACTCTCTGATGTACGTCGCTTTGGATAGAAGCGTCTGCTAAGTGAAATGTAGAATTGTAGAATTAATACAGACACTGCCTATCTTCAAGAGACTCATCTGCACATAAGTTATCAGAACAGGTTGCATAAACCTTGGACAGACATATTGAATTCAGCTTTTAATAGCAAATCCAGAGGTACAGCCATACTGATTAATACATGCCTCCAATTTTCTCCTGCAGAGATTAAATCTGACTCTGGAGGGCGGTGTGTCATAGTTAGTGGGATTCTGTGTCAGACCCCAGTTGTATTGGTTAGTGTCTATGCCCCCAAATTGGGATAATCCTCATTTTATCACCTCACTTTCTGAAAGTATTTCAAATCTGGACACTCATCATCTCATATTTCTGGGGGGTTGCCCAAACTTGGTAATTGACCCTTAGCTCGACCTACTCCCATCCAAAAAACACTCACACCCTCTGCCATGTCAAAGGTGTTGTCATCTCTTATGGATCAATTAGGTTGCAAATGATCCGTGGTGCTTTATTCAACAAGACACAAAATCTTTATTTATTTTCAAAGGTACACCAGGTTTACTTTTGCATTGATAATTTTTTTCACAGATAGGGTTCTGCTTTCTAATGTGGAATCGGCCGTATACTCTTCTATTGCTATTTCTGACCACACCCCAACGCATTTTAAATTTAGAATTGTATTTATTAATATAAGACATTGAAGGTTCAATACATGCATGTTAGCTAATAATAACTTCTGTTGTTTTATTTCAATAAAGATTACTGTTTTTTCGTGAGACCTGCTTGCTCTTTTCAGAGGGGAAGCATTTATCTTAACAACAACTCGTTTTACATTTTTCAAGTCTGGCATCAAAATAAACCCTGAATAAGTTTCCCCCTCCCCTCCTAAGCTCATCATCTTTACGTGGACAAAAAAACGGCTCAGACAGCACGAGAGCTCATCTCCACACAGAGTAGAGGTGCAGAATAGCTTTTCTTCACATTCAGATGCAAAACAAGAGGAAACCACATGAAGCAGGACAACTGTGAGCATGATAGCACCGGCATTTAAGTAGTGCAAATACTTTAGTGGTTCAGGTGCCAAAACGGGTTCGCAAATGTCTTCCTTCTCAGTCACATTCCACTGATATCGGTGTTTAAGTGTGCTGCATGTAACTGTTTTCCAACTTCACATGGGATGGCACTCGAGATAGAATTGGAAGGGGCACTGAAGAGGGCTTCTGAAAATGTGTTTTTAAGAGGACATGTCAATGCAATCGCCATGCAGTTTCATTACAAGTTTCCAACAGTCTTAAGAGTGTACTTATCTACCACGCTGATGCACAAGAAATCAAGAGGTTCGACAAAAAGTGTTTCCTACAATCTGAAAACCTTTTCCTGCAACAAGAAGGATCCACCAGGTCATCAAAAGATTATCTGGTACAGAGAACTAACAAGTTTCTGCTAGGATAAGCCCGAATCTGAATTAGGTAAGGCAAGGTTAATGAGATGGACACATTTGTTTTTTAATATGAATATGCTCATTATGAACCGGAAAACTCTGTAGCCTACAATTTTATGTCATGTGCTTCATTGAAACATGCTCTTCGTTGCCTGTTTCTCTGCAGCTCCAGTCATCTTCCTCTGCCCCTCCCTGATGAATCCAGTCACTGAGGTTGTGTTTCCTTCATTTTTATAGAATTATACTCAGAGTTTATATGTGCCCGATGGAATAAATGTTTTCTTGCTTTGAGTAAAAGGGTTGTATTTAAAAACAAAAGACATACAGACAGCTTTTGAAAAACTTAAATAAAACGTGTACTTTGAGATTCCCGTTTTCTTACTTTTTTAACTTGCTCATTTCTCTCTGAAGAGAAACAGGAAATGTGAGGAGTGGAGAGTAGGGGGAAAGATGTGCAGAAAAGGGCCGAGGCCAGATTTGAAAGTCACGGCCGCCAGTGAATGATTTTGTTTGAATTCTGGTGGGTTGATCATATTTTGGGCTCTTAGTTCCTTTCTTTAGTGTCTCCAGATCGTACAGTATGTGAGCTGGTACAACTGCTGTTACAAATGTGTGCTTTGTCTCATCGTTAAAGTAATGTTTGAGAAAACTGTCTTTAATGATCCTGAGCATATTCAGAAATATGAGGCAGTGGGTTTGAACCGCACATGGAGAGAATATAGAGTCTCTTTTTTTCGCTGTCTTCTCATTTTAAAAAAACACCATGTCTACTTTTCTAGAGTTTCTCCTCTTTTGGGTGTCTGATAGAGGTTGTAATCTTTCAGTTTCTCAGTTTGATTTGATTTAGATTATTGTGGTCAGGTTTCAAAATACATTTCTGATTCAAACTGATTCCCGATCCACAATTCATTCCCTATTTGTTTCAAAGGGCTTCTTATTTTAGAGTCTACTTCAGTCTGCTTTGCGCTCTATAATTTGAGTGTCAAATAATAATTGGACATCTAAAAGATCAATAAAATGTCTTCTAAATAATGAAGCTTTTACATTTTTGACATCTGTTAGCTTGTAATAATGTAGATACACAGAGGAAAACCCAAAACATTTACACAATCAACACATGTCAGTGAAAAGATTACATGATCATAAATCTTAATCTTACATGGTTGATTACGCTGTGGGGATGAAGGTAATTGAAAACAGACAATTGGATGTTGTCATTTGAATTGTCTGTTTAGAATTGGGTGCGGATCAGTAAAGAATTGTCATGTGGATCGGTCAGCTGTTAGTCGTTGAACTTATTTCAACTCCAGTTGGTAAGTGGTTTGCTGTGCTCAAACTGGCTGCTGGTGAAAAACATCTCGGACATAAGACAGTCTCATTCAGAATCTGATTTTTTTTTTTCCACATCCAGTAATCAGAAACCAGGATTCTAGTATTCATGTGTACAGGGGTATAAATAGGTAAACACTGTATCCTGAATATGAATGAATATAAAAACCAGGATAAGGCTCATAACCAGATTACTCAAGTCCATGGAAATGTTCTCTGTGGGTTTCTGTATTCTCACACGTTCCTGGTGCAAGTTCAAGATCTGATTGGCTGTGTGTGTGACGATTCCGGACGAATGCATTGGTCTGTGACCTTTTTGGCCCCAATATTATATGGATGAAACTGATACTGTAAAGGCAAGAAAATCTGCCTCATTTACTGTCAAAGCATCAGAGGGTGCATTGTTTCAAATGTAAGGCACTCATCAAATTAAGATTGGCTCCGGATAGGACGGTTCTTGGCTCCGGATTTTGGTGATGGCCGACTTTATATCATCTTTCCATTGAACAGCGCTCGTGTGTGTGTAAGCTGACACCGAGAGAAACTGAGTCTGACTCAGACTCTACTCACAACAAAACTTTGAGAACTCTGGAAAACGTTTTGGTGTTTTCTGTTTGTATCGAATAGAAGCCAACGAGGGGTGAAAATAACAACAATTACATGAGAAACGCAGACAGGATGAAAACGCATGTGAATTAAAAAACGGAGTGCTAAAATGCATCTGAATTGAAAAATTGAATGATAAATTATTAAGTGATTTGATTGCTTTGAGGTAAATTTCATCAAAATCGTTGATTTGACGAAAATACAAATATTTTAATTTTCTTTCATCTTTTATCATTCTCAACACAAATGCTCATGAATCATTTCAGAAAAGGGCCTTCAAGTGACAAAGTGACGTTAAAAATGGAGATAATTAAAATGCATGTGATTTGAAATATAGAATCAAAATATTAAGCAAAAGAAGTATGTGAATTAAAATATCAAGCAAGAACAAACTTGAATTGAAAACTAGAAATAATCAAATGATAAGATAATCACCATTCATTACATCCAACAAACATCTAACGTTTGAGGCACACAAGTTTTCTTACTTCCACCTACAGTTTCACAAAAATTAACGTTGAGTCAAAAATGTGTTCTGATGTTTTTAGAGTTAAAGAACTTGACTGAGGGCAACTGGTTTTAGGGCTTTCTTTAGCCGTTTGCACATATGTACTCCTGAACTCCTGAAAATATCTACATAATTTCAGGATGACTGCTCCTGATACTCTCCTGACCTGTCTGTTCACATATGCACCTCACAGCAGGGGACTATCCCTTTCAGACGGGTGGTCACCGGATTACATCCTAGGGGCAAAATTAGAAAAATCTAAATAACAATTATCAGGGAGGGTCAGATCTTTGACGATTCGTACTAAAGCGCCTCAGTTGACTGCCAATCTAACAAGATAGCCACGAGAATCATTCCAGCTTTATATGGGCTTGCTCAATGTCTAATTTTACAAGGGTCTGATTGCTTTCTCCAAATCATTAGACCATTTTCCTATCATGGTATGAAAATAAACTCATAAATCCTTAAATGCAGTTCTGAAAAAAACGTGTACTTTTAATTTATCTCCTTAGTGTGTGCATGAATAAATCACCCCGAATTATTACTCCTGAGGTAAGACGTGACTTAAAGTCTTTATATGTGATTTTTCACACTTAAATGTAATATAAATCAAGAATATCCTCTGAAAATAACTCTGTGAGTCATGACTGTCTACAATGGGTGTAACACCCGAGTCCCACTGTCTGTGATGTTTTCAGAGTTTTCAGAGTCCTATCTTCACTTTGTTTACATCGTCGGGACGGCGGCTGACTCCTCCCCTCGTGTATAAAAGCTGTTTAATTGAGGGACTAGAGAAAAGAAGAATAACATACTGTACTCACTGCTTAACTGTGTTTCTAGATCACGCTCATTTCAGGTAAATTTACATGCAGTGTGAAGATACCAGCATAATAAAGATCGCTAGCATTAGCATGCTAACACAGCAATGCACCGCGAGTTGTTTTGGTTTCATGCTGGTGCTCAAGGGCGACATCTGCTGGATCAAAAAATCACATATAAAGCCTTTAAAAAAACAACAACAACATGGAAGTAGCTGACGAAGAAACAGAGAGGTGAATTCTCCAGAGAATATCCTGCTGCGTTCTCACATCAGCCCACTCGGACTTGCAACGGAAAAATACTCAGGGTCTGGAGACACTGCGAGTGAAGTCCAAGCGAAAAATGTGGCTGTTTGCGTTCGCACATACAGTTCCTCCTGAAGTTGTCTGCAAGTGTGAAAGCCATACCCCCAATCCCCGAGGTGGCACGCTCCGGTGACCGACCGCGGCGCTCGCTGTGAGAACACAATGATTGACTGGAGTGACAGCGAACTACAGAGTAGTGTGTGACACTGACGGACTGCGGAGTATGTGGAAATCAGAAGTTATAAGTAGATTTCTTGATTGATCTAGTTAGCTGAGTCCCCAGTAAGGATTTAAAAATACTTTTTTGTTGAGTAAAAACTAAACTTTGGTATAATTTACAACATTTTTTGCAGTTTGCAAACATGTGTAGTATCATACAGCTGACATTTCTTTCATTGTTGATGGAGCATTAAATCATTTAAATGTTCAGATTGTTTGTCAGCCTGTGCCCAAAGCTGGTGATTTTTTTTAAACAAGAGAAAGTATCAATGACTCATTTATCACACAAATGCAGTCGTACAGCCGTATTGAAATCTCCAATGAATGGCTAACTGTCCAGCGTATGAAAGGGACCCACTGGCCTTCACCGGGACATACTGTAACAACTTCTCTGTAGGAAACCACTCCACTTGTGTTCATCTATGTTTTTTTTTTTTATGAATGGAATAATTGATTATTTGAAACTGCTATGCTGTGTATGATTGGAAGAATAGATAATTGAATCTTAGTTTGACCTCTGTGACAAAACACAGGATAAATAAAGAATTTAAACAAAGAAAGAATAGTTGACCTGTTGAATCCTCCTGACTGTAGAATCCATAATATCCACATGCAATCCACAAAAAACATGCATACTGAATAAAACGTCTGGTTTAAGATTATATGAAAAATGTTTTGCTTCCCTCTGGGGATGGCAATGCTATAGTAGTGCGGGGGCTGATCTTCTTGCTCAGTGTTCATATCGCTCCATCATTTACAGAAGAAAACACCTTTTAACTGCTCCAAGCTGAGCTTTAAATCTCTTTTATCTGTGAGGCTTGTTTGTTTGCTTGTTTATTGTTTCGTGGACAGTCCCCTTTAATTTACTGTACAGTAAAAGAAGCAGCTTTAGCCCCGGCCAGTTGTCTGTAGGCAACCTAAAATACAATTATTAAGATTTAAAATACATTACATTTGTAATTGCAACAGGCCTAAGCAAAAGGAAAATAGACAAACAACATATCACACACAATTGGAGCAGGCACAAACAAAGCACAATGAAAGCAGTTCATGCACTAAAGACAATACTGGAGCAACAAGGGAAAATAATAATCATAGAGGCCACATTGAAAGCACATACAAGACATAACATGCAGCAGTAATGACTATGTCACATCAAACACACATATCCCATCTGACAGGGATTCATTGTTGTTAGACAGTTGTTAGACAGCCATGTTTTAAGGTGTGTTATGAAGGTGCAGTATCTATGTATGTCTTTGATAGTGGTGGGCAGTGAATTCCAGTCTTCATGTACTGAACAGTAAGTCTTAGATGGCAGTATATTGTTTAAACACAGAGCCAAACTATCATTACAATTATTATATCTTAAGTTGAGCAATGAAAGCTTTCAGGTGATTTTGTTATTGTGTTTATTGATGTGTGAAGCTCTTCAACTCTTTATAATTAGAGAAGGTTTTTACAGCAACTGTAAAAGTGTTAATGTCAGCAGTGATGTCACTACAGCAGTCTAAAATAAAATGTTGAACACAGGTCTGATGGAGGTCAGGATTATAAGGAGGACCACTGATTCACTCCGAACTATTTCTCTGTTTTCCCTCCGCTGACTGGTGTATAGAAAATGCATTTTATTTGTTGATATAAAGATTTCAAACCATCCTGTCGGCACGCCTAGAGGAATAAATAATGAATGAAGTGACAGCGCTGCGCGTCGTCGTGCATTAAAATGTGCACGGCACTACTCCAGGGGAGACTCACTGATCAATTCTGCGGCGGTGGGATCCCTGTAGGTGTCTAACAAACTCATAAATACCCGAAACCTTTTCTATGAACCTTTCCACCCAAAAATCACTCAAATGGAGCAACTGTGATGCAAGACACATTTCAGACTTTGGCTGACAATTAAGTTCTATCAATCAACCAATTGATGCTCAGTAGGATGAACTGTGGCTGAACAAGACAACACGTGAAGGTGCGTATACGTGCCAGCTTTTTGTTGAAGCTGAAGAAATCATTCGGACCATTTAAAAAAAAACATAAACACAGTCTTTATCAGTAGAAGTAAGAGTCCTTCTCTCCGTCTCCCGAGTCCAAATGTGAGAAATGTTTGAGTCCGTTATAGTGCAAACAATGAAGGTCAACTGGTTCATGATGGTTTCTTCATGAAATGATATAGCAAACATTTCTTCTTGATCAATCATGACATGTAGCCATATTTTTATATTCACACTTTTCAGGGTATTTTTAGAGTTGTGTTTAATGTCCTCGCAATCATTTGATAAAACAGCAGAGCAGCTTGCACTGACTCATAGCTATTAACATATGTCCATATATGAGTCAGAGACTATATGTGAGATACCCACCATACTTATCACCATAAGTACTGTAGATGATATGCAAGAGCAGAAGCAAGAATAGCTGTAGAGAGATATAAAAAATAATCGAGAAGACCTGACCAACAGCAAAATATGAACACACAAAAACACACAACACAGTATTTATAGGCATGTCAGGTGCAGCTGAAGGCCAAAGGGGACGAAGAGATGTGAGACCATATTTTGAAGTGTCAATCTTGGGAGCTGACTTGATACATTGAGGGCGGCTGTTCCATAATCCAGTTGTCACAACCTCAAAACCTCAATCTCCCCCAAGCTTCAGCCACAATTCTAGCTCAGAAAATAGGTCTATTTTGAGGACCTGATTTTTCAGGCTCTGTTTTTACCGTTGTGTGAGTGTTTTAATACGCACTGCACAGCAACAGTAAGGACTCTTTCTACATAAGTAAGCAGCCATCAATCATAGTTAATTTAGTTTAGTTTATTTGCAAATTTTTTGAAAGAAGAGTCAAACAGAAAATTAAAACAAATAAAAAATAACACACGTGCAGGTGAGGTAGAAACCCATGAGGGCTTATCTCAAAACCTCACCTTACGTGATTAAACAAAGTTAAAATAAAATACAGTAAAAATATATTTTAAAAAAGTAAGAATATTTACTATCACAAATAAAATGTACCCAATTGAAAATTACTTAAAAACATTGAAAACATAAAAATAAAGCAAAACAGGACATAGTATGTAGACAATATAACAAATTATTGTCCTCACTTTCTGGATGTCCTTCAAAGCTGAGAAACACAACACTGTGTTCTACACTGTATCATATAATGTATATTTAAATAATCTGTACTGTGAGCTGTTCTTGCTGAAAATATTGCTTTTATCTATTGCTTTGATCTAGTGTAAATTCATGCTCAACTGATCAAATTAACACTGTATGAATTTTTTTACCTCATCTCAAAAGCATCCTTTAAAATAAGCTGAGTCCACAGACGCCAACAAAAGACTCAAAGGCTCATCGTAACTCGTCTCATGGAAGCTGATTACTCAGTGAGGCCGAAGTGTGGAGATACGTATGCGCATAACAAAAATGCAAAAAAGTGCTTTTTTAAATGCCACCACCACACTTTTTTATTGTAGCACTCAGAAGCCTCTGCTAGTGTAACCGCTTTTTTACAAACTATTTAATCGGGTAGAGTCATTTTTATGGAAATCTCTTTTTTCGAGAGAGAGACAAAAAACCCTGAGCCAAAAAAAACTCGCAGAGGAATGAAGAAACACTTGAGTTTGAAAAAGATGAAGTTATCTTGTTATACACAGATTGAGTACTTCTTGTCAGTAGTGCTTCATATACAGTTTGTATAGACTGGATAGAGTTATAGACCCGACACAGATAACGGAGTATACTTCACTGTACTAAAGCCCTTCAAACCCCTATCATTCTGATCGCTCCAACAAATACAACTACCTTAGTGCAAGTCGTAAAACATAGATATTCTTCAGGAACCACTTGGACTCTGATTTGAATCTACTGTAAAGAAAAGTTATTTAATAAAAAAAAAAAAAAATCCTTAAGGATGAATTCTTTGTGATAAATCATTGCCTCTAACAATGAAACCTACTATACAAACAACAGTGAACCTTCTTTAGTGAACCACAGGGGGAAAAACAAGTGGCTTCCTTTTGCATGACTTTATCAACAAAGACTCTTTTGAGTCTTCCCTTAATCTTAATCTCCAGACTGCTCTGTTTCCTTAAGACACAAGTCTCTTCTTCATTCTGTGGTTGTATTAAAGCCAGCAGCATGCGAGACTTCAATCTTCATGTGATTGCAATCATCAGCTGCTGGGTGAAACATGGAAAGCAAAGTGGAATTAAGATGAGAAGACTTTGTTTTTACTTTGTGCTGCTCAGTTATTTCTGAAAGTTACGTTTGTTGTTAATTATGTTCTTATGCTGTGATGATGTTCAGTCATGATTCATATAAGAGATAAAGTTATCAGGAGCATTACAAGTATGTTCTCATGGAAATAAAAGGTATAAATCTTTCTTAGAGAGAGAAATGTAGGTGCATTACTAACATGTAAACATTTCCAACTCATTAAGAGAAGCGATATATTGGGCACTTTCTTTTGTGCATAACTCAAACTGTGTTCACTCGTGTAGTTATTTTCCTGTAGACGGTGATAATCACTATGATAAATACATTTCATCTCGTGAATCCCTCTGAATAATTGCGCTAAAAGCTCTGGGTATTTGACAGTTAGTGAAGTGTTAAGACAAGAAAAGACAAGACGCTGTATTTCATGCTGTTGTTATGGCGTTCATAATTAGTGGTCCAATTAGCACACTCAAACGATATCATGTTAAAACGGGGCAGTCCAGCACAGGACTGCCAAGCTGAAAATAGCACCGTCATCTAATATCATTATAATAATTCAGATCCACTGAGAAGGCCCACTCGTCGGTTTAAAAACTTTTACTTCCAATAAACCATCTGCAACCCAATCAACTCTGAAGTTTGTTTGATAGATTTCAACCTTTTCAAGACTTTGTCCAAACATTTTTTGTACATCTATCACTGATGGTATATATATATATATATATATATATATATATATATATATATATATGTTTTGCAATTAGTATTTAGATATTTAGACCAAAGTGTTCTGAAGTAATTACAATCTTGTTTAATCTAGCATGTAGAAAGTAAATATTATACAGCTTATCAAAATAATTCAAATGTAGAGTGGTATGAAAAGAAGAGCAACAAATGCAAAAGCATTTCATAAGTCTGCAAGGTTTTAAATCCAATTTCCTTGCAAACAAGTCTGAAAGTGATGGTGACTCACTCTTTTTTTCCCTTTCTGTTAACCATATTGATTGCATTTATTTATTTAATAAGGTTTTTAATTTGATGAATGCGATTACTGCATTTGTTTCCCCAACGTCTCGTCTCACAGTATATATAATAATACTTATAAATTGAGAATAAACACATTAAACAGAGATCTTTTAAATCACCACCTCTTCATTTTCTCATCCTCCTGCTCACACAATGTTGATGAATGATTTCTGAATACAAATGGATCAGCTCTTGTCCTTTTCTGTCTTCTTTAAAATGGCAGGGTTCAGATATGCCATACACAGACATTTCCATTCAGAGCAGAGGCTCAGGGTCATTATGAGCTGTGGTCTAGTCATTTCGCTCTCATTACAACTGAAGCTATTCAGCACATTACACGACCCTTAACACTGGTAGATGCTACTGAAGAAACTCATTTCCTTGTGGCCAGCTGTGGTCAGCATTTATTTAGCATATTGAAATAGATCTATTCTGTCCTCCCTCAGTTTATGTAGCTTGTTGTGATCAGTCTGCAGGTTGATTCATCATCAACATTAACATCTTCATCATCTTTATTGACAGACTTCGGATTCTCTGAGTGTATTTCTACAGAAACAAGAGCCCAGAAACCAACAATCTCTACAGACAGGGTATACAACCCACTGCATCCATCATCACTTCCAAATGTAAACAAATGTCTGCATTAAGATTTGGCATGAATGGCACATAGTGTAAGGTCTTTATAGTCGTGTAGGGATTGAGGACCCTGAGGCGTGCAGGTGAGATTGTGTCCGACCCCCTCTCACCCCGCACATTGAGACTCTCCCCTGCGGTCCGTCAAGACCAAAACCTCTCGCCACAAGAACAGTTTCTTCCCCTCTGCTGTCAGCCTGATGAACAATGTCCCTGCCCTCCTCCCACATAACCCAGACTCAACATCAGAGTAATGCAAATGCTGAAACTGTTCTTTATGCGTTGCAGTAACGCCCACTGGACTTTACATTTATTTTCTTACATGCATTCTGTGAGAAGGTTACATACACTGTAAGATTTTTTTTTTCCTCATAGTCCACTACACAGCTGTACATTTTTTATATCTATCATATTTTTATATTTTACATTTTTAAATTCTACTTTATATATTGTAATAGCTTCTTATACTGTATTATTTAAGTTGTTTCTAGTTCTGCTTTATTTCCTTGTTAATTGTTTAGCACCAATACACCAAGTCAAATTCCTTGTATGTGTAAATGTACTTGGCAATAAAACCCGATTCTGATTCTGATTCATTACAAGTCTCCGAGGTTTAATAAACAATTTCAACACAAATGTACAGACAAAGTTTTAAGAAATGCATTCTACTTCTGCACAGAGATACACCGATCTTTGCCAATTCTGGGTCTGACCTGCCGATATTGTTTTTATTTTTGTAAAGCACCACGTCTTATTCTGACAAAGAACTGATATAAAACATGTGAGTGTCTAACCCTTTATTACTAGCATTCTTGTTAATTTGTATGCCATAATTCATGGTGGAAGTGTCTTTATATATGTTTAAATAAAGCCAAAATTGGTGTTAAATTATCTTTTAAAATGATGCAGTGCAATCTCTGCATTAATAAAACATGATGATTGTGTGCACCGTGCAGAGGCTGTAGTCCTTATTGAGCGGCTGTGGGTTCGAATCCGACCTTGGCTCCTTGCCCCTGGTATCCTGTCTCTCTACAGCTGTCATATCCAATAAAGGCCCCAAAACATAACTTTATAACACTTTGATATGTTTACTACTCTTTACGTTTTTAAAGGAAGAGTGTACTGCTTCTTTTTCTTCAGCTGAATTCTCCCTGACTGCTGAAGAAATGATCAGTTACAGACTCTTGCCTGTGTGCCTCAGTTTTACACTTCCTCTATGAACGCTATCTGTGATTGAAGGGTTTTTCATCATAATTATGTCTGTTAATTATCAATATTTAATATTTCCTGAGAAGTAACACTAATCAAATTAAGTCCATCTTTTTAAAAACCTGCTCACTGAGGTTTTATCATTTAAGCGTCCCTCTGTAAGAAAATAATATTACAGGAAATTAAAATAATATTTTAATATATATTCTGTGCTCTCCCAGCCTACGTGGGCGGGAAAAATACAGAGAGACATCCAGGGAGCTCAGACGTGTGGATCCGCGACTGGGAGAGGTACTTTAAAGCAGCATGTGCTGGGAAACCGTCTGTTAATCCTCCAATATGTCAAACCTTTCTCTCCTCTGCTGATGGGCACCTCACCTCTACACCTCTACATGTTAGCTTGTTGTATGTGCGGCCATCCGTTAGCGTTTGTGTCCCTGTGCTCACAGCATGAAATGTCTTGTCTGACTTAAAACTGCTATATCTGTGAGGACCGGCATGGTCACTCACCAGCCAGGGTCGAGCAGGCCAATTTCTGTTTCCAGCAGAAATGTTTATGATTGTGATGACTCTCCTTAGCACAAAAAAAAATAAGTAGTTGTCATTCTTGCCTCTCTGTGGAGGAGTTGCAGTTAAATCAGCCTTTGAGGACGTGGAAGCAATAGGAACTCTAACTATAAGCATAAAAATAATAAACAAAAATAATATTTTTCAGCGAGATTAAAAGCAGGTCAGTAATTACTTCAAAAGCTGAAACATTACCCTATGAATAATATAAGCCTTGATTATAATTGTACAAGTCATTACACAATGCTGCCAGCTGAAGTGGCGGGTAGGCGAAAAAGTAAATTTCCAGCCTTGCAGATCGAGTAAAGAAGAAAATACCTGCAAAGCAGTCGGAAACATTCGACACAGAGCAGACGGGCACAAAAAACCTGTCATCATGCCAAACTTCAAAATAGAGCCTGAAGATGGTATTTGCAAAGGAGGACAGTTATTTGAGGAAAGGGCACAAGAAGCACTCCAAAAGATTCTTCAGACTATATTCATAAGGTATCTTTTATTCAGCTCCATGAGTGCATGCCGCTGACAAAGATGTCAGAATACACTTCACTGCTCAATCAACAGTGACCATTTCAGTCACCTCGCTTTATTTTTATATTGGTGAAATTAGAGAAATAGTGACACTAAGGAAACAAAACATAACAGAAACTAAAGACAGCGGAACAACTAAATACAAACAATGTAATGTACAAAAAGTGTGTGTGTGTGTGTGTGTGTGTGTGTGGGGGGGGGGGGTACTTGACAAGACTATTACTAACAATAACAACAATTTAGCAATAACTGCACAGAAAGAGGATAGAGAGAAACTAAATGTAGGCACTGGAAATTAAGTAGTGCACACACAGGCTAACAGATATAAAACTAAATGTGCCATTACTGTGTATACATCATCACATTATATTGTTAGTAGTACTACACTGACAGCAGCATCTCATTATTTACAACACGATTAAAGAATAAAAGAAAAAAGTAATTGTCACAATTGGTGGAAAACAAGGTACTGAAGTGCAGGTTACCAAAAGTATTTAATTCAACAACAAAAAAAGACCAAAAGGCAAAATAACAAAAGCTTACTTAGTGGAAAAAAACAAAGTCCAAGAACAAATCTAACAGAAGAAAAAAACCAGAGGCACAAGGAAAAATCAACACAGGAACGCCGTGAAAGTTTGTGTTGCTGTCTGCCATTTTGCCAAGGTCGAGGGCTTAATGGATGTTGTGTTTGTTTTGTCTAAATAAACAGGTAGGGACACGTTTTTTTATGTTATTCTCTGCTGTGCTGCTGTGTAGTGCTGATAATTGTTTACAAAGAGTGACGAGTGTGACGATGAAATTGTTGCTGTTTGTGCAGAGAAATATAGTTACCCCCTAAAATCAGACACAATTAAAACCATCAGCTTATTAAAACATTCAGACTTACTGACTAATACATCCTGCAGACTGATAGGCCTATAGGAGCTGAAATCGAAGAAATGGAAGCATTTGATCACCCTGTCAGACAGAGCAGCACAACTAGATGATATCCTGGAGTTTGGCCTTTTAGTTGATTATGATTTTCACAACAACCTCTGAAAGGAAGAGAATTCAGACAAGAGAGTGTGTGCCATTACGCACAGAGACTTATAACTTTGCACACAGAGGTGGAGGGATATGAAACAGAAACTTAAATCAAGGATGTAATGTAGTTTACCAGAGTAGAGTGTGATCTACTACACTGCAGACTGTGTGTCTTTCATGCCCAGCCTCACATCACATATAAATTCCTTATTCTGTTTCATTTTGGCTTGCCATGATTCTCTATTATTCTTAAGATTTCAAGTGTGTGGTGACTTGGTCAGTATCAGCCGGTGCTTTCTTTCTCTGACAGAGATAGTGCCAATTATTTTAAAGCTTCTTTCCGATGTTCCAAAAAATGTTACTTGTAGTTTGATTTACTGTAATTAGTGTTTGGAGAGCAGTTCTGTTGTGAGAATGATAAGTGCCTGATATGAGGCTATATATATGGCTTAGCTCTTGGGTTTGGATGGCTCTAGAATGGAGGGTGTGTAATGGAGAAGGCTCTCTGCCTCATTCAGCTCTACATGTATTTCATTGTGAATTTCTATATATATCATTGTGTATGTATGGGTTATTTTATTTGTCATGCAACCGCACACTGTGATATTGTAGCTCATGCCTAAGCACACGAACAAATATGAACTATTTGATTATTTCTGAAGTTGTTTGTTTTGTTTCTCATTATTCGTTATTTAGCACAAGTAGAAGCAGTCGTGTTTTCTTCTCCATCTCCTGCTACATGGAGAATGAAGGAGGTCAAAAAGCTTCAGCGACACTTGTAGTTTTAAATATCAGGCCTAATAAACAAGTGCTGCCTGGAGCTTTTAGACCTCTTCAAGCCTTATTAAGCACAAGTCCATTTTTTTTTTCTGATTGACTAAATCAAGAACGCCTACTTGGCATTTTGAATACAAGACTATAATTACATTAATAACACTCTTCAGCTGTCAGACTCCATATGGACTGGAAGTGGACCTCAGCAGGACAGAGCACAAAATAATAATAATACTTAATAAATAAAACACACTTAGCCTCTCTGCTGCAGAGGTATCTAGTTGGGTGGCCGGGGGTGGCTGGATGGGGGTCGTCTGCTTCATTAACAGCCCTCACTAATAAAATACGAGGCACTGGTAACCATCGCGCCCACCTGTCAATCATGTCAGCTTCACCCCTAACTATGGAGAACACATATTGTTCATAAAATCAAAACTGAGCTGTTGTAAAAATTAAAAAAAACTTATACAGTGTGTGCCCATGATGACAATAACTAATCAGACCTATTTCGGTTTTTTGAACCAGGCTGTAAACATGATTATTTATGCTGAAAAAAACTGGCTGTGGTGTGTATGTGACTTCAGGGCCTCAAGCGGACACTCGACAAACTGCAGGACTTTGCACTCACTCCTAAAGTGAGGAACTAAAGCAAGGGATAAAAAAAAATAAAAAAAAATCACTTTTGAACATTTTCCTTCGCACTTACAAAGGAGCAAAAAATAGTCAGGCAGAAATCAGAGCTGATGAACTGCAAAAATAATATTATTTCCCATTTTCTTTGGAATGCAATATTGAGTGACTGTTTTTTCGATACGTTTCCATGAATACTGCAAAGTATGAAAGGAGGCTGAACACATCAAAAAGGATAGTTCCATGGATGATTTTCTAGTAGTCAATTTCAGTTATGGTATTCAATTCATGTAAATTGCCCATATATAATATTGTTAACCCAATTTTTTTGATGTTCCGGCCATTAGGCTGAAATGCATCATTGTTTTCTACTCGTCCTTTTTTTTCCCCCATTTCCATTCTAACCTCTCCTACACAAGAGTTCCTGTAACTGCTTCAGAGACCACTCCACTACTACCTAGAGGTAATCTGGTCCACTGTTGCTTTTTTCCTGCAATTTGTTCCCTCTACAGAGCACCTTGCATTAGCGAGCATAACCAGAAAGCAGGCCACCTTTTGTTCCCTGATGAAGTGTTCCTGGGACTGGAAGATTTTTCCAGTGAAGTAGCAGTCACTAACCATTACATGACATGTGGCATGACAACAGTTTTTAAGTTATCTCAGTTTGTATTTTTTGGGTTCACAAAAGCGTTAAGTTCAGTGTTTAGATACAGTGGTTGAAATAACATCACAAACACTGTGCTTATTGACAAAATTCTGATTTTTTTGGAAAACAAGCAGGTCAAGGTTTCTTTATTTGTCTCCCTAGGGTGAAATTTGTCCCGGATACTGGGAAATTGCTGCATGGACAATACATCAAAACAATATAAAAACAGTAATTAAAAATGTGCAAAAGCATTAACTTATCCCTGCTACAGTTTACCCAAGCGTCTGCTTAAGTATCCATACACACACACACACACACACACACACACACACACACACACACACTCACTCCTACATGCACATGCACACTATGCACATGCACACATGCCACTCCAAAAGCTTACATTTTCTTACATACATACAAGGCAACAGTTACTGGTACATTGGGGGCCTCCTGTTATTCTGTTCATCCTCTATTGTTTGCTCATTAATGAGCTTAACTGAAAAAGGAACTAATGAGTTTTTGAAGCGGTTGTGTTTGCACAGAGGAACCCTGTACCTTCTCCCTGAGTTCAGCAAAACATATTCGGAGTGCAATAAATGGGAAGTGTCCGATAAGATGCCGTTGGTCTGTGTGATTGTAGCCTGCTCAAAAAGATCCTGGGGGGGTAAGAGGGGTGGGGCTGACATTTCAACTTTGAGTAGCCCTCTCTCTATCTGAGGCTTCATTCCTCTGTATTTGAGACTGCTTGTTTCCTGAGGTTTGTTTGGTTGGCTCATAAAGCTCCTAATTAGCTAAGTTACTAAATAGTTAAGGATGGCCTTAAGCCACTGTGGTAATGTTGCTTTTTCACTCTGCAGCAAACTCACACAGCTGCCCCAAAAAAACACTACCCTATACTCAGATTAATTTCATTTTCAACCTTTTCTGGTCCTGAATAGTGACTGAATTATAATCAGTGCTGCTTACCTCATAATATTCGAGGCATTCAGCTGTTCAAAAGCATCAATTATTAAAGGCAGTGAGTGAACAACAGAAAAGAAAGAAGGCTTGATTGTCCCGGAAAAACTCACTTCCACCGGGTTGCACCTCCACCACTTCATGTCATCAGTGTCATTGGTTCATTAGCAGTGAAGATATTTGCTTTGGCACAACGGGTCTATGCTTGTTTGTCTTTTGTTCTTTGATTTTTTGCTTTTAATAAGTTTGAACTCTTTCAGTAAGAAAAAAAATTAGACATCCTTACAGCCAGCCAGTGATATGTGATATGTTTTTGAGGCGGAATTAGAGCACTGAGATTTCTAACAAAGTTTCATCAAAATCAAGTCAGTGATGTCTGTGAACTGTGATGTTATAAAATTGACAAATAAATGAAACGGATTCCCTGTGGACTCAGCGGTCCGCTTCTCTAGTTTCAAAATCTTGCAATAGCTGGATGCATTCTTCCCCTACACCGCTGGTGTCTGCGGTGTTACAAATGAATGTTAACAATCCACCACTTGGCTCTGACCTAACAGTGTTATACTGGAATGTGAAATGGTATGAAGATAAAAGCTAAGGTGTCTTTTGTATCAATGATACAATGGAAAAACAAATCAGTTGTGCCCATTTGTGCTGATTGACTTTTTTTTCTCCATTACAGTAATTAAGAAGGGAGACATATTATTTACAAATTATCCCTTCACTCATGTTCACTTCATTTGTCTGTCTACTCGCCGTTATAGAGAATAGTTTCTGCTGATAACATGTCAACACACTTTAACATATGGATCACTGATTGCACAGCTCTGGACAGCTCCCTATGTCAATACTGTCCATTTACAACTCTGTTTTTGCACATTTACGTTTAATGTTTCATATTTAAGACTAGTTATGCTAAGTTAAATCCTGGTTGTAAAAAATCACATTCTTAGTTTTGATATTTTTAGTGCTTATTTACTTTGTATTTAATATTATATTGTGTTTAAATTTGCTAATATTGTGTTTTTTGCTCATATTGTGTGTTTGGATAACCTGCTGCTGTAACGCCACAATTTCCCAGTTTGGGATTAATAAAGTAATTCTATTCTATTCTATTGTGAACAAGGGCTGATGCTGCCGTAATCAGACAGGGTGAAACAATAAATTGGCATTTTCTGGCGGTGGGTTCATGACAGCTGTAATGAGTCTCCCATACTTGTGTTGTTCTCCTTTTTTTTAAGAGCCACCTTCCTCTAAAGAGCCTTCAGAAGAGGATCATAAAGACACTATTATTTTTGCCTTGCGCTGGAGAGGAGCAGTTTCTACATCTACAAACACCTGAGGCCAAACAGAACAGAAAACTTGTAACCCTTGCATTTAATGCAATTTCAAAGCTCTGATATTTCTGGTGCCTTCACTCCAGCAGAATGAGAAAGTAAACTTCTTTTGAATCTCTATAGGGAACCAGAAATTATGTAAATTAATAGGAACAGTAAGGAATCAGCCTTTAACATCTGGGCCCTTGTACATAAGCCTTCAATAGCATCATTTTTATATAGGCTGCTCGTGTGCATGTGATTTTCAATGGCTCATAAGAAACAGTGTTTATTGAAATTGCTGACTACTGAGCAAGAGACGGGGTTATTGTCAGAAAAAAAGCCCGAGTGTGAACATATCCCAGCACAAGTGGGGGGCTTTGGGTTCATTCATTTTGATGCCATAGTTCTCATGCCAACTATAGTGGCAAAGAGACATGTTATCCAAACACAAACAAACTGGAGGAGAATGTTTTTTCTGCCCTATGCACATAGCAGTCCAGCCATCCTCTCAAACCAGCGTTAGAAGTTTGAATCTAGGCTTGCAACGCCTGGAAGGGATGGCTGTGCAAGCATGGCTTTTGACAAGAAGGGCCAGGAGGAGGGGCTTTTTACCACGGCGAGTAAGCTCAACAGGGAAAGAGGTTTTCAAGGACTCAGTGTGTTAATTAAAAGTTGTGGCTCACTAAATCCACGAACAATCCCAACGTCATATCAGTCATTTAGAAGCTTCGTCTTCTCCTTCTCTGACATTTGCTTTTGATTACCCTCCTAAGAAAACTGCTAATGAACCAAAACCTCATCAGCAGTGATCGTAGGATTTATCTGGTAAGCTAGCTTTAAGAAGAGCTTTCAAGAGCTTCTTTGTGGAAAGGAGATGCACAGTTGACCTCCCATGAATACCTTCAGAACACCTTTGTTCTCCGGGTCATTCAGGAAAGGAAGAAGTCGAGGACGTTTTGGCCTCACTATACTAATGCCAGCTTGACGCAGGCCATGCTGTTGGCTTCACAAAGGAAAAACACAGGGAACATGACAGCTGCTTTACTGACTTTGAGGCTTATTTTGAGTCATTTTAATCAGATACAGCAACAAATAAATTTAAAAAATAAAAGAGACGTGCGGTCGAGTCGGCGTCCGCACATCGGAGAACATTACAGCTACTTTGTGTCTTTACTTTGAGTCCTTTTAGTCGGATTCAGACAGAACACTCCGGATAATAAAGGCTGTTAACGTTGTTTAGCCGTGTGCTTGTGCTCGTGCATGAACTGTACCGTGCTGAAGCGTGCCATGGCCAAGGAAGTGTTCGGAGCGGTCACACTGGTCAAACAAACTGGACTTTAGGGTTGAAGCGTTCTTATAGGTACGGTACGGATTGCCAGTGTGACCGCGACCATAGTGACATCATAGCTGGTCTCAACTGATCTCTTTTTCAGAATCCTTTTTTTTTATTATTTCAAAAGAGAGTAAAACAGCAACCGCATTAAGCAGGCAAGTAGAAATAAAACTGCTTATACCACTCGAACAAAAAAATCAAAAACAGCAGCCACCCTCGTGCTTGGCTCAGACTTCCCCATCATCAGCACATAATCGAAACCTCTAAAGCTCACTCTGCGGGGATTGGAGATCAGAAGGTCACCCAGTCGGTTAACAGTAATAACAGTTGACATTGAATTATTGAGTGCATTTTCTCACAGTGTCACAAACACAAAGGCCAAAACAAGAGATCTCAGTAAACAACAATAATGAACAGGTTGAGAAGGAAAATGATGTCTGCAATGAGTGAGGTAGAAAATGTCAGCCTGGATTTTAAATAGCGCTGTTGGTTCATTTATTATGCTGCAAAGGTTTTTTTTTTTTTAAACAACCTTTAAATTGAACATTGATTATGAATCTAGTTAATCTGACTCTCAACTCTTGTGTAATTTTCAAAATTATACTTTGAATATTCATAAAAATAAAACAAAAACAAATCTGCATTTGTTAAAATGGGGCGACTGTGGTTCAGTTGGTAGAGTCGTCATCTCTCAAGCGGAAGGTCGCGGGGGGGGGGGGGGGGGGGGGTTTGATCCCAAGCTCCTAAAGCCACATATCTCTTTGAACAAGCTTTTAATGTATGATTGTGATGTATTTTCTGTTTTCTGTAGTTTTACCTTTATTGTTGTTATCTTTATGATTTGTGTGTAATGTTGCAATGTCTGTTAGTCTGTCTTTACTGTGCTGTTCTTTCTGTTTTTTAACAATGTACAGTGTCTTTATTATGTTTTATTATTATTATTATTATTATTATTTTCTTTTTTTATGATATCACATGTGTTGTTGGGCAAGACACTTATTCCTAGGTTGCTCCCGCTGCTTTGTCGGTGAATGTGTATGAATGTGATTAGTTACTTCTGATGGTCACTTCACATAGCAGCCTCTGCCATCAGTGTGTGAATGTGTAGGTGTTACACACGGTGTTGAAGCACTTTGAATAGTCTGAAGACTAGAAAAGCGTTATACAATTTCAGTCCATTTACCATCTAAAATCCATTGACGTAAATCTATAGAAAAGGGGAAAAAATGTAAAGGACAAATATAACATTACTTGATTTTCCCTACAAATGGTGATTGCATTTCATAGATCAGGTAAAGCTAAACATCTTAGTTCAAATAGCCAAATGCTTGAGTTTATGTTGACTATAGGAAGAGTTTGCTGACATCAAAGCTTCCCTGTCTTAAGCCCTCTCTCAACGAAGTGCACTTAGCAAATCAATTTCCTTGGCACAGCCAATCATGTTTGCAATCTATAATGGCACACGAACAAACAGCTGTATGTCAAGAACTTCACATAACAAAATCAAGAGCCTCATTTAATATCTCTTTACTTATGTCTTCTGTTTCATAAGCGATGATCCAAATGAATGCATGCATGCTTTTCCTAAGTAGTTTTGACTCCAGTGCAGTACTCAGAAAGAAGAACAATTTGAGGAAATGAAATGAACCAAGGACCTTTTTTTTCTTTCCCGAATGACCATAGGCACATATTTATATTTGAATTCACTCATTTGATTTAACTTTGTCAGTGCTTCCCTCATGGCACAATAAATCACAGTGTACGTTTCATGATGGTTTGGAATTGATTGCACATTCAAATTTAAGGTTTGTCTTTTGATCTGAGGCCATCTGAACCAGGGGGACCACAAACAGCCAAATATTCACTGGTTCATTCAAAAGAGCCTCAGTCAACTGCAAATCTCACAGTCGACAACAAGGATTATACCATTACCATACCATACATAGATCTGCCTGTTTTCTTTGAATAATTCATGACTCATAGCCTTTCTAGGTATAAATATGAACGTATTAATACTTCAATGCAAGTCATTGCGAGTAGTTTGATTAAAACACAAAAGTAACCTTGTTGTATTTTTAACAGACCAGGTGCCATGCCTAATTAAATTACTTATTTAATATTCCCATCAGGAGACTTTGTTACAAGGGAAAATATAATTCAAATGTGCATGATCAAGGTGAGAGTAAAAAGCCTTTGAAGAGTTTACCTCTTCCCTATGTGTCTGAAGGATAGATATGGGCGAGGATATCTCTTGATGAATTCTAGACTCAACAGAAGTGCTATTTGAAGATGTTGTTATGATGATGAGGTTCAACCCCGACTTTGGATGTGATGAAGTTTAGGTGAAGGGGATGGAGGATGGTGGCGACATTCAACACCGAGATGAGAAATGACAGCATCAGAAAAGAAACAGAGTTAAAAGTTTGACAGCAAAAATCAATCAAGCTCAAACAGATAATGATCATATAATAATCATAAGAGACATAAGATAACAAATACTATTAAATCAATTAAATGGGGGACACACGCACAGCAACATTGACCTGACTACCTTAGAGTGAAAGTTTTAAAATATTTATTTTCAGCCTGATGAGGGGTGCAGCAACAGAAAGAGAATCAGTTGTAGAGCAGTTGTACCCCACTGGAGACTGTTGACTTTACTCAACACCTTTACCCTCTGATCCACTGAGAAGGAGAATTTCAGAGGAGTGTGAAATTGAAAATGGTTACGAGTGACTGCCATCTTGCATTGCAAACATGTAAAGTTTCATAATGCTGCTGCAGTTAGAATAGAATTAGAAGTTTATTTATACAGCACATTTCATTACAGGTAAGCTCAATGTGCTTTACGTCAAAGATTAAAAAACATAAGAATACAAGAGACAAAATAGAAGTCTCAACAATCATGAATATGATACAAAAATCAGATTAGGGACAAAACACTTACACATACCCACATATACACAAAGAGTAATAATTTAGCTTGAGAGAATAGATGGGTTTTGAGTTTGGCTTTAATAGTAGAGGCAGTTGTGATGGACCTCAGGTCAGCTGGGAGTTTGTTCCAGAGAGAAGGACACAGTAACTAAAGGCCCCCTTTCAGGACTTTGATTTGATTTTTGGAATGACTAACAGACCTTCACCTGATGACCTCTGAGAGCTGTGGTAGGGTTTTAGTGTGTGAGCAGGTCAGAAATATACTTGGGCGCAGAACCATCGAGTGCTTAATGGACTAATAAAAGGTTTTTGAAGGTGATTCTGGGTGAGCCAATGGAGTGTTTTTTTTTCGGACCGGGGTGATATGATCAAATATTCTGGTGTGTGTCAGGACTCTGGCTGCTGAATTTTGAATAAGTTGGAGTCGTCTGATAGATTGTTTGGGTAACCCAGCATACAGGACATTACAGTAATCTAACCTGGTGGAGATGAATGCATGGGACTCATTTTTCTGCGTCTGTTTGGGATATGACGGATCGAAGTTTTGATATGTTCTTTAACAGTTACAAATCTTCACGGTTTTGAAGTTGCCCAGACATTTTCCCACAATTAAAATGATGAGTAGGCCTATTATTTGCTTAACACTAGGAGGTCAAGTAGCTGTGTGTGCGTAGGCATTTGTGTGCATTTGTGCGTCAGATACCCGAAGCCCCTGTGAGACATTTTTAGAGATGTTAATGAAACAGATTAAGCTGTGAAGCTGAACCTGACTGTGTGGGGAAACAGCTGGTGTGCAGCCTGGCCTTTTTATCGCTGTGCTGAAGAGTCTTAAACCTGAGCTGTTCCTCCTCAAATTAGGATGCTACATTGATATTGAACAATGATGCTTGAATAACCAGAGTAATAGTAAAAAAAAAAGATGATGATGTTGATATCTGTTATTGGCTCTAAGAATTGGATTTTGTTTTTTCTAGTTCCCATTTTAGGGCTGAATAAATGTCCTCTTCAATGATGTTGAAACCAATTCACTGTAAGGCAACAGTACCCTTTTTGAGGTTTAATACAGGAAGTGTATTTAACTTTTGCTGGGAGATTACTATAATCAAATATCTTGGATGCTGCATGTGTAGCAGAAAAAACGAGTGTATGTGCCTCCAGTGTATGTTATTCCTGCTCTTCTCAATTTCATTTTCCTCTCCTGTTTGGTTTTGCTCTACACATTGATATAATTGTCCAAAAAAGTTGCCGAGACTTTGCCTTGTATGGGGTCCACCCAGACAACCAGCCATTAATTCTGTGATTCAATTTCATCAGTAAACATTAACTCCTAAGGCCAGACCTTCCAAGCCTGAGAGAATTTTATAACCGCTTCCCTGTGGCAGGCGAGGACGCCTCCTGCGAGGTTCTGGTTTAATGGTGTCTCAGCAGTGAGACTCTGTTGAGGGGGGATCTGTCGAGATTAATAACCTCATCATTCGCTGAAACATGACGTATGCGCTCCAGGTGCCCAACAAGTATTTCACAGCACATACCTAAACATTGTACCTGTCATCCTCTGTCATCCTGTCTTTTTTTAACAGGCTCAGCAGACGGGGCCCCACTCGCTGCTGGGGAAAAAAGGTGTACTAGATTGAGGCTTTTAATTTGTCTTCACAATAGGAGACAGCACGAATCATACTCTCATTTATTTATGACAAGTCATATTACTTGCACTCCTCCATGTTTCCAAAGTGCTGAGAAAAATTAAAGTTCCTCCTATTTCTAAACAACTATTATATTAATAAGGGTGTTCTTAGATCCTCTTTGCACTGTATAAAGGGCAAGTGTAATGAGTGTAGCATTTGGGTTATAATTCACACCTAATGTACCAGAATGCTAATTTTCACACTAAATAACATTGAATTATCTCAATAATAGCTTTCTATCTGCAGTGAATCAAATCCTCGCAGTTAGCTTTGCATAATTATGAGTCACGATAGAGATGAAAAAAAATATAAAACACGATATTTTGATTCTGTCCCTTTAAAACGTTATTAGAAAATGACCCCTGGTTCATGTTATCCTCAGTACACCTTCATCTTGCAAATGGCAAATAATGGCTTTAAAATCACATATTTGGAAGTGAACAGAGGGAGAGATAAGCTCGTTACAAAGAATGTTCATTCCGATTAAATCCCCAATTAAACCCAAAGAGACAGTGATTTGGTATTGTGCCCTGTCACTTTATTCCATATCACTTCTGCGTGACATCTTTTTAAGAACCTTTTGATAGTCACAGAACTAAATTGGCTTATCTTCGGGGTGAAAATCCTAACAAGATGTGTGGAGATTGCTTGTGTTGCACGTTAGGAGTTTTGATGAAAACCAGTAATTCATTGAAAAAGGACGAAGCAGAGTTCTGGAAATGGATAATAACTGGGGGAAATGTTTGAAGGCTTGAAAAACTCTAAGAATGGAAGTAACTTTTTACCTCGGACATACAAGTTGAGACCACAACAAGGTCGTATCCTAACGCTTTGAGAAGTGCTGTTTCCTAAGTCAAGAGTGAACTCTTAACTTCTGCCGTCGAGCAAAGATGAGAAAACCTTTTAGTGCTTTGTAGAGGTCGACATTTACCGTTCCAAGACTACTTTGCAAACGCCATCCACTCATATGGCTTAGTATTTTTTTAAACTGCAGACCACATGGTGAGATTGTTTTCCCTCCACCTCAAACAGGCCTGCATTCAACTCACTTCTGAGCAGGTCAGTGTGTTCAGTAGTACGTCGTAGCTTCTTACTGAATCTGTGTGGTTTTAAGTTTTGTTTCCCTCCCGCAGAGTTGTGTTTTTCTCCTGCTGAAAACACATTTCCAGACATGGCTCTTTCACAATAAAAGCATTTCAACATTATAATTATTACAGGGAAATTTTGTTGTGAAGGACTTGTCGGTAATAAAATGTGTTATCAATGAGCGAACTTGGCTTTACCTGCTACACGTTTTTCAATAACACTATCTGGAGTTTCATAGTTAACATCCGCTTTTTTAATCACGATTAACAGCCACAGCCTGCTTCATTTAATCATGTTGGACTTTAGACAAGCGGGACACTTGTTGAGACACACGTTCAGCCGGTAGACCTGTTGTAATGGAGATGCAAATTCATGCTGCGCAGGGCTCGAGTGATATTGAGTTAAGCAATTCCAGCACATAGCCTGTGTCAAAGACACAGACAGATCTAAAGATAAGCTGCAAGCAAGCAAACATGGTTTTTGTTCTGTTATTTACTGAAACTTGGAGACTGGAAAATACAAGATAACTTGATTGCTTTGTAAGAGGCGGCTTCTTACATGTTGAGGAATAGGGGAACTAAATTTTTAAAATCACTATTTAATGCTACTTTTAATTTCCTACCACCAGGGTCCCAAATTAACTTTTTTGACTCACTGGCCAAGGTGGCGGGTAGTTGAAAAAAAATCCCCAGACACACACATGAATGCCAGCAACGCTCCAACATGCAGACATCAGAGGAGCAGGAGGAAGAAGCTGCAGCTACACAACCACTTTAAAATCCTTCTCATTTGCATACAAGACTTTTATGGTTCAAATATTTAGCTGCCATGTTGGTGGGAAGCCCAGTGAAACGGAAAATTTAAAATTTGGCGCTGTGCGGTTGTTAATTTTGGATGCTGCCCGACACTGTGGCTGGTAGCAATCTGTGCTGCCCTAATAGTGCACTACAACCAAATAAATTGTAATCAGAATTCAGTCAAAGTTTTGTTAGTTGCCTAAAATGAAAGCAACATCATTCCAGAGCAATGTTCTTGTTATTTTACTGAGCCATTTGAAACTGATAAAAAACAATTACAAAGCTTAGTGGAGCTGTTCATGGTTCTTAATGTATCACCAAAGGCAGATTTTTTTATTCTTAAAATATACACACTGCAAGTCAACATTACAACATCATTCATATTTATGTTTTGTTGTTACAACAACATCAATAAATTAAATAACCTGTGTACTATCAACTTTACCATATCACAGAGCCAAAACAGTTTGAAAATCTAAATTAAGCTGTTTTCTTAAACATTCACAAAAATCAACACAACACACAAAATGATACCTTAACATTTTCACCTAAACATGAAAATCTGGATTTAAAAAAAAAAAAAAAAGGATTTTCTCCAGTTTGATTTTTGAGCAACACAGTAAATACAGAATCAGTCCTGGACAAATGACACGATCAATAACACATCAACAACATGCTGCACAGGTACATTCAATACATTGAACTGTAAGATCTGTTTTAAAGGCAATAATGGTCGATAATGAGAAATGGCATTAACATTCGTTTTTGTCATGAAGCAAATCACAGTCTTCAACACTGCACACGGAGACAAGCAGTTTCCAGACAATAAGCAGTAAAGTTAAGAAGGCTGTGTGCCAACAAAACGCTATCATGCAAAACAAATAAAAATTAAATTAAATTAAAAGGTTACAAAGCAGCTACCAAAGTGATTCATCTCTCTGAAACCTTCATGCCATAAGTGCAGACTTTGTTTCTTATCTCATACAGTTCATGTCTTTCTGGTTTTCCGTAATCGCTCATTCACATTTTTTGTTTCTGTGTTTCAAACACATGGAATAACAAACAACATAATCACATCTTCACACTTAAACCCAACAGTTGTGTTTATGTGTTGAGTGTTCATCTGTGTTTGTTTTGGGTAAAGCACAGGGTGCTATTGTCTTTCAATCTGTCATTCAAAGTCTTTTTTTTTTTTTAAACCCCACTGTGACGGTGTGGGATAATGAAACGTCTGATCAGTGGTATCCAAGATATGATGTGTGACAGATGGATGGACTAGTCCATGTCTGACCGATAATACAGCGTCGATTACATCAGTGAAACAAAAAGGAAAACAGACCCGCCAGACAAAAAGAACGTTTACTTTTCGTTGAGCTTAAGAATATCAAAGCAAAATCATCAATCTGTCATCTCTGGAGAGAGACACTCAAACGCTCACTGGCAGGAGCTGATATTCTTTTTTTATTGAAATGCTTTAAGCCGTTACATCTTGCTTATTGGGATGATTGGTCTTAAACAACTTTTCGTGCTGTTGCCGCTGTTCCCCTCCTCTCTGTCTAAATTGTGGCCACCTGAGGTGGTCTGCCGGTGAGACGACAGACGGGTCATGTGCATAAGGCAGGTGTTGTTCTCTAGTTCTGTCCGTGTGTTTGAGTTCCGGCAGCACCTCTTCAGACCCTGGTGGAGATGAATGGTGAACAGACCGTACGTGAGGGGGTCCAGGCAGGCGTTGAAGAGGCCAAAGATGAACAGCATGTGAGTCAGTGAATGCGAGACCGTCTCCTCCATCTTCTCAGGGAACAACCAGTACCACAGGCCCAGCAGGTAGTAAGGGGTCCAGCAGATGATGAATGATGTCACAATGACGATGCTCATCTTAAGAGTCCTCATCCGAGCTTTAGGGATGTTGTTGTGGGAGCGACGCAGGTGAACATCTCGAGACACCACTGAAAGAGAAAACAACACTTATTCCTTTCCACATTATTTTCATCCCAGAGTCCTACAGAAACATCACACTTACGGTTGTTCCGGGCCATGCGGCTCGAAATCTCAATGAGGATCCGTGTGTAACAGAAGATCATGATGACCAAAGGCAGGAGGAAGAGGCACACGAAGGTGAACATGTTGTAGAGAGTCTCCTGCCAGCGCTGAACAAAACTGCCGTGGGTGGTGCACTGGGTGAAGTTCTCCGGGACTGTGATGGTGACATTGTGAAATATGATTATCTGCATTGAAAGACAGGGAGAGTTACATTAGAGGATTGGTTGGTTGATATCTTTTATTTTAAAACATGTTGAAAGAAAATTAATAAAAAAAATAAAAAAAAAGGCTATAAGGTTGAAAAAGGAAAGCAATAGAAATGAGGAAAAGTGAGCCTCAACAACAAACAAAAGCACATGTTCAAAGAGGAGTTGGGAGTAGTTCAGACGGATAATTCTCTACACCAGTGGTTCTCAACTGGTGGGTCGGGACCCTAAAACTGGTCTCAAACAGTCTGTCAACCGCTTTTTTTTCATCGTGTTGGTTTTGTTCAGTTTCTTGCTTCCGTCAGACGTTTTTGCACCTTTGTCTGAGGTTCAAAACAGAAGCTGCAAATTGCAAAAGCGGCACAAATTTTCATTCAATACATTTGATTTGTCGAAAAAATATCAGACATTTGGGTCACCATTTTTCAGGGTGGACATGGTGGTGGGTTCTGAGGCTCGACGAATTGAGAACCACTGCTCCAGGCAGACTTAAGGGGTGCCTTTAATTTGTAAAATTCCTCTTCTATCATGTCTAGCCCAATCAGATTCTTGATTGAACAACAGTAAAAGTTTGCTTCAAGGTTCCCGTTAAAACTACTAAAAAACTACTACTAAAACTACTAAAAAAAGTACTTTAAGATGAGTATTACATTATTAACATTGAAAAAGAATAGCAACACCGTCTCTGCATCAATGTAATATTTTTAAATCTTTATTCTTAAAGTATAAACATTACATTTGTGCGATTCTGAATCACAAAAAAATCCTGGTGCATTTGAATCGATTCAGGGTAAATTATACGCAGCCATATGTCATGTGTGAAGCTGCACAGTCATCTCAAACAATAGAACGCATTTAATCCAGCATGGAGGACTCATTTAGCATACCTGCATCACGGACACATAATTGCAATTTCTAAAGCACATAGCTGATTGTGATTGCTACAACACAACCAATCTGTCTTTTGCATAATAAACAAAAGTAATTGTTTTAGTCACACTCAGTCATCAGTATAATTGGCACAGCAGTCATGAAGCATCAGGTTCTACTCTGTACACCAAACTGCTGTTTGAATTATCTTGCCACATTAAAGTGCAATGGAGACACTTTCATCATCTGTAATTACTGCTCCGCTCAGAATGACGCTGGAGTGAAATAGGACTTCCAATTTGTTAAATACAATTCTTAGCCTGTGTCTCTTCATTGCACCTCCATTTGGGAGTCACTAAGACGAGAGACAGAATGTTAACCAGGTTTCAAATGTATTTTTCTTAACCTGTCACTTGTGCAGGTTAACGTCTGCCAATTCTGAAATCGTGTAAGGCAAGGCAAGTTTATTTATGCAGCACACTTCAACAACAAGGCAATTCAAAGTGCTTCACACAAGACATCAGAAGCATCATGACAGAGGAAAGAAAAGAAACATTAAAATAGAAAATTAAAAAAATCACTGAATTATTAAATCTGAAAATATGTTCAAATAAAAATGAAATTACTTGAAATGAATAAAGTAAAAATATAAAAAGAGTTAAAAGTTACAGTGCAGAGTTAAAATTTAAAATCTTATTAAAATTGTTTAATGAAAGGCAGCTGCAAACAGGTGTACAACATTTCAGGAACATTAAGTTAGTCATAACAGTAGAAATGTGTAGCAATCATGTAACTGAAATTAGCACTATATATTTATATTAATAATAGCCTATATATTGTAATTTTTTTTTTTAAACCTGGCTGTCAGAGTGGCAGGTTTCCTTTTCTTTTTTGTTTTTTTATCCAGCCACAGCTGACATTTACACTCTGTTTTTGAAGGTGGCAGGTGCTTATTTTATTCCCTGCATTGGAGTGATGGAAGTTTCGAGTCACACATAGCCAAAGTGAGAGAACCCAAGCTGTAAATGAGAACTTGGTTGTAGTACGGGCAGAATCAAGAGAAAGAGCAGATTTTGTGCGGGGTTGGTTACTCAGTACTCTCTTTATATATATACATGAGCAATCAACAGGACTCAAATCTTTGTCATTAACTGGCCTCGCATGGCTGCTCACCATCCATTGATTTGAGTCCATGTTCATGTGGTTGAATGAGAATTGTAAATTGGTGTTTATATGCAGTCCATTTAAGACGCAGCAAGTCTGTCCCTGTATATTTCCTTTCCGGTGTCTTTATAGATTTAAGGATTTATTCTAAATTTGTTGCACTGACTGAAATTTGCAGGGCTTTCAGACACACATATACAAAATAAAACGGAAAGAATTGGCTTTGTCAACAAGAGCTGTTATTTTTTATAGACTGACTTTGGTGCCTGTGTTGCTAAAAGAGATTGACAGTTAATACTTTGTATTGAACATAAAAAGCCTTTGGCTGTCTGTGTCTCAGCAAACATTAATGCTGTTGGCAAAACAATCCCATGAGACATCTGGGCTCTTCAAACTCTGCACTTTTTTGTGGTTTATGTAAACTCTGCATCCTCTTTTAAAGTAAAGGTCAGTATTTGCAATTATAGTGCACAAATGAAGCGAGCCTCAAGGGACAGACAACAGCCTTGAATTTTATTTAAAGGGCGTAAATTAATTAAATGATTTTTCTTTTTCTCTCATAACAATTTGTAGATAAACACAAGTCAGTGTTTTGTCAACACACGTGCTGGTCTCCAATGACAATGTCTTATTTACAAGTGCAGATATCAGCAAAGAATAACACAATCAATTCTCATGTGTATAAGAATTATTTTTGGGCATTTTTCCATTATTTTGACAGGACAGTGGATTGAGTTGGTGATGCGAATTCTTTCCGCGCTGCCTAAATGGTGGCCCCTGCTGGACAGAGTTGACACTACAACTAACTGTCCTGCTGGATTGATCATTGCAGACAGTTGCCTACAGCCCCAACTCAAACCTGTCCATCTCTCACTTTCAGTCAACCTAACTAGAGGCTGCAGCTAAGGTAGGTTTAAGATTCTTGACAAACCTTCTACATCAGATTCATTCATTAAAGGCACCACCACAAGGCTGTTTTGGACACCCCTTGGTTTGCCAGGCAAATGGCTACCCAAAAGGTGTTGCAACGATGAAAGCGGGCAAGCCAACTGGCTCTGATATTACTGATTCTACCTGATCTAAAAAGTCTCTGCGTTTATCTTTTAAACTCCAATGAGTCACGACCAGAAACGTGGTAAAACTAGGAAGCATACTGGAGATCCTTTTGAAAAATTAAGATTTTAGAATGCATAAAGGTTTTAATATCGACCACATCTGGCTAAACACTGAAGCTTCAGTGACATGGCAGGCCACGTGCACTTTGACTCTTGGGAGGAGGGGGCTCTCATGTTGATCGCTTATTGAGCAAACTCCCTAAATACTTGAGGTAGAGTTTCATCGAGTTCTGCCACTTTCAAAGCGAACTCATGGTAGATACATTGAATCCCTTGGGGGTTTGGAATTCAGCGCTATGCGACTCCCCTTCTCCAGATTTATGAGGCTCCCAAACTGAAGTCTCTAATGGATGCCGATATTCCCAGCCTAAGGAGTGCAGAACAAAGACTGAAAAGAAGGCAGTTCTTTAGAGTGAAAAAATACTTAAGTTGGAGAAAGGTGGCTAAAAAAAAAAAAATCCTTCTGAAGCCGTTTATAGATCAGCAGAATCTTGTTACCCACCTCATCATCTGGTCAATCACAATCACAATCGTCTGGTTATTCAACTCCCTTATTGGGGTCCTCCTTTTATTTTTTCCAATACCCTGTAGCAGTAAGCAACAATGTCAATGCTATGTTCCACCAAGTCCAATTGCTGCCCGAAAACTCCCCCCTGCTCATAATCCTTTAGTGAAACATGAAGAGAGAATCAGCACCTGAGGTTTATGACTGGCACGTAGCCTTTGGTACCGCAAGCAGCCATTGTTGTGGCTTTGCTGTTTAGAAATGTGATCTTTAAATGCAGGATGACCAAAGCTTTGCATCTTGAACTGCTTAGTTCACCAGATTCAGATGCGTTTACATTGCCATGCATGTAACACAAGTTGTAAATGCTTATCTATATGCATTATATATGCATATACATTCCTGAATGTATTGGAGTTAACTATTCATTTAATCATGATGATAATTGTTTTGTTAGTATTTGGCCTTTTTTTTTAAATACATTTTCTGTCATTGTCTCTTTAATTTGGGACTCTGAGGGGGTCAGCAAATTCTTATGAACCTGACAGGTTTTAGTAATAGGATATCAGGGAGAGAGAGTGAATGACATTTGGCATAGGTTGGACTTGAAGCCAGGCTGTCCACTTGGAGGACTACAGCCTCCGTACATGGGGCACGACCTGACCACCCCATTTATGTTTGATTTATGTTCTACAACTTCTACGTGCCTTGTTTCTTGATCTGACATGTTATCATTTAAACTGAGAGCAGACCACAGATCTCAGGCAAGAATCGAACCTAAAGGCTTAAGCATGGGTAGAATTTTGAGAGGACCCAGCAGCCACTGATCTGAGCAAACAGAAACAGCAGTAGCATCGCCCCTGGCAATTTTGTTTTATCAAGACATTTCAATGCCATAAATTTGAAGACCTCAGACAACACCGTGAAGATAAATGGACTGCAAGGGCCAAGCTGTGTCACAGCTGAGCCTCTTTAAGTCAGGAGCCTATCAACTGCTCACGTAAGCATTGATTGGCCTACTTTATGAGCCAGACACCTTGTTTTTTCCACAATATCTGCATGAAAGCTTGTATAGATCTTTTGAGTAAACCATGTCCTATTTGAATAATTTGTACAGAATAAGCCTTCTTTCGTGTTTAGTTTCAAAGACAAAAACCTGTCAGGTCAAGTCCAAATTAAAGAAAATAATAAATGTAGCTGTAGAAATAAAAAACTTAAAAAAAAAATTGTGCCTAACAATTTGATTCTGAAAGCTTTCAATGCAGTGTTGGTTTAGTGTTTGTGAATCCCCGTTAATCAAAATCCTGGCATATGACCAAGCCTTCTTTTTTCTACCTTCATGTTGGCTTTACAAAGTGTCCTGAAAGTCCAAATATGTGATGCTGAATCTTGGAGAATTTGTATAAAGCAACAATTTAAAAAATCCACCATGTTCCAGTTTGACTGAACGGTACTAAAACATGGAGTCTGTGCATTCCCTCTGTGCATTGCCTGACAGCACCAGTGGCAGATTCAAAATTGAAGCTGTTTGTTAGCACTCACTGATGTTGTTTCCTCCTTTCTATATCCTTGCTTTTGTTGTACTAGATCGCATATGTAAGTGGCTTTGGACAAAAGCGCCCGCTGAATGATTTGTAGAATTAGATTTGAATATTTGAGAGTAAATCTGGTGTTAAAGATGCACTTTTGATACTTTATTTTTCATCTAAAAAGTTGGCTTCTTCCTATATAACAGTGCAATTTAACAGTATAAAATGCAGAGACATGCGCAAGTGATGAGTATTCCTTTTTTGTTTGTTTGTTTGTGTATACCACTAAGAGAGGTTTTCAGTAAAACTGCTTCAGGCTGCAATTACTTTGTATGTGTAGACTTCTGAAACATTCATTTGTACCTTTGAGTCATAGTCATGTTCCTACTGCCCCAAATCCCATATGATGTTGCATGAATTATTATCCATATTGTCCATCCATGAATGACATACATTGACACGCAATATGCGAATGGGGTGAGTAACCAGTTTACACAGCCTGTATCTTTTTTCTGAAGCACGGAAAGAGTGAAAATGTTCTATGAATATTTTTCCGAACACTGCTGGGTATGGAAAGTATTGAAATATCTGAGACAGAGACGGTCTGAATCAGCGTCCTAAATGAAGGCTGACCATCAAACATCACTGATTCATTTTGCATACAGATTGATTGCTCAATTTGCATTTTTGGCTCTCATGGCTGCCATGCATGCACAGAAGTAAGCTCCGTGATTAAACATCAAAAGTAAATGATTTGCATTTCTAAATGTGTGAAAACATCAATTTGTTTATCCAAAATTACAGATACTGTATGTCATATAAGATAGCCTAAAGGTAAAGTGTGCAAAGCAAATTGACTTACAGTGATTTCACTGTGTACAGTAGTGGAAAGTCACTTCATTGACATGTTAGGGTCTACTTCATTTGTCATGGCAGCAGCTTTTGCATTTCTTTTACACGTATGTATTCATATTTTTCTGATCCTTACTAATGGTTAATGACTAATAAATGAACACAGATCAGAGACATCTCTGTCGGGTTGCCCTTTCCAGCAGCAGTGGAGGGGATACAGCAACATTTCACTGAAAGAAGAAAATGTAAAATCTAAATTGACAAAGAGCTTTTTAAAAGAATCCGAAATAACATTTCCCCTGCGCCAGTTTGTGTCTGACAGTACATCATAAGTGCAGTAATACACTTGCGATTGGATTATATTTTGTATCATATTGGCAAGTGTATGCTAATCTCCAGCTCCCAGCCTCTGTCTTGTTCCTACAGCCAGAGAATATCAATGATTTTCTTCATAGTCACGTCACATTTCTTACTGTCTTCTGTGGGTTTAGTATGGATGATTAGTTGAACATTTTCACAGAGATTTCATCACTTTTATTTCACTTCTTTAGGACTAAAAAAGGACAAGTGGCTATGGACCAAACTTTACTAGCTCAGGATTTTTACATTAGGTTTATATATATATTAAATTTGCTTTATTTTCTAACTTATTTTAGTTTGTGTAACAAAAAACTATAATATGGTCATTTTACTTCTGTTCCCCTTCTGTTGTCTTACACACACACACACACACACTGGCACCTTTCTTACACACAGAGGCTTGTCCAGCCCCGCCTTATTACGTTGCTTTGTTTTAAGGGTGTTTCTTTTACAATATTCATCAGCAGTCACATTTGGAAAAAAGGTCCTCTCTCGATACACCTATGACATCAGGTGATCCGCGTGATGGTAGGCTTATTGATGATGACGCGTATCACAACAATCCTCCTAAACTAAGAGTGCATGGCTGCTTGCGGCTGCAGAAAATTGTTGAAATGAGGCCATTAGAAGCTTCAGATTTGACATGAGCATTGCATCTAAGTGGCAACCTCTGGTGTTGAAAAATGAAGACGATGCTGGAGTGAAAAATCCTGCAGTTCTTCGAGTGTAAGACTGGTTGCAGAAGCACAGGAAGTCACATACACACCCAGTCAAAAAAGCCGAAATTAGCATGTTTACAGCGTAGTTCAGCAAGTGAAATTGGTCTGATTAGTTTATGTCTCAATCAGCACAAATTGTACGAGGAATGGATTTATTGATAACTCGTCCGTTTTGATTTTTTAAGAAGGAAAAGTGGTTTTAATATAAGACGCGTAGCTGACCTCGCTAAATGGTGGGCCCAATGTAACAGTTTGTCAAGAGGCTTGAAACAAGCTCTTAACCTGTCGTTAGGTTGACTGAAAGTTAGGGTCAGACAGCATTTCCAGCATGGGCGACAGCCATCAATGGGACTCCAAAGCCCCCTACAGTTAAAGATGGGTGACGATGGCTAGGTCCATTAATGTTCACAGTCTGTGGTTGCACCTCAATTCTTGTATTTACAGCAGAGATGTTCTGATTGATGTTTTTGCACCTATTTGTGCCTTTTCTTCCCCATTTTATAATCATGATTTGTCTTGTTTTCTCACACCTTTTCACAACAATAATTTATGTTTTAATTTGTTATAATTCTCATTGCAGCGAGATCAGAAATAAGTGACATCATCCTGATTATACTGTAAAATTGAATGACTGTAAATCACAGTGATTTACCTAACATACACACACCGTTTATTTACAGCAGTGGTTCTCAACTGGTCTGACCTCAGAAGGACTCATATTGTTGAGGGGGCTGCCTTAACTACAAAGCCCCGCTGGCTGCTTTGTGTGTGCGCCTCGGACAACCACCATCAGCAGTACGATGTGCAAAACGTGGCCCTTGATAACGTTAATATTACCCTACAGATGAACAATTATATCATGATACTTCACAATATCTGATTAACTGAAGATTAGAAAATTCTCCTTAAAATCTAAAGTTCAGGATTGAATGTATTTATTCATGGAAATGTAGTGTTAGTTTGACATCATTTAACAAAAAACTGAGATGAAACTGAAACTGATTTCTGCAAAAAACATTCTAGTACTTGACAGGTGTAACCAACTTTTATCCCTATTTTCTTTTTCTAAACACATTTGTATTCATGTAAAACTTTATTTTTTTAATGTATACCTGTAACAGCTACTGTACCAGGGCAGGGGTGGCCATTGAGAGATTCAGGAGGAATGGCCAACCGATTCCAGGCTGGATTTTCAGGGTCTGATGTCATATTTGCTGTGTGGATGGTCCTCGGGGTGCCCATGCACCAGCCAGTCTGGCCCAGCGCACACAGCAGCACAGAGCACTGGATGTGAGACTTGGCCAAACACTTTCAATCTTGGAGGGGGGGACACGGGTGACCACTACCAATTCGGACTGAGCACCGTTTTTCTTTATGACATTTGATTGGCTCATGTCCAAAAAAACAAAGACTTTTGGCAGGCGTCTGAAGTTGTGAAACGGGGCGAGGGGGAAAGTGTGTGCATTAATGGACCGGTATTTTCCGCAGTGGAGGGTCCAAAGGTTTCTGTGGCCAAGAGACAGGCCGCTTATGATGAGGCTAATCCGAGCAGCTGGGACACGACAGGTGGGCATTGTGTGCAGTCCCTGCGCCGGAAGCAATGGATTCACTTTGAATTGTTCAATCCGAGTAAACCTACTTGAGTAATTAAACTTAATCACTGCATGAGAGAACAGCAGCAATGGTGATTTGTGGAGTGGCGCTGAAATTTACTTATGAGGGAATTTCATGAAACCCTAGTATCCATGGGAGTAACTGAATATTTGGGCGTCACGCGCAAGGCTGCTGCTTATCTCTAAACTTTCAGGTCGGAAAATACAGAAGAATTAAAACCACTTTTTAATTAATTCATAGAGTACGTATCCATCCAGTAATTAAGTACTCATTTTTTTTTCTTTCTGAAATGACAAAGAGGAAATGTCTTAACACACTATAATTTGTACAATGACGAGTGAGGAGAAGAAGGTATATTTAGCCTGCTTTCTACGGTAGAGTACTGAAAGCTGAGCAGAGACACGACCATGTCCTTGTGGTTAACAAGCAGTTATGTAAGCCATACAGGAATACTCTCTGACTCGAGACGATCAAGCTTTTCATTAGAGTCTAATGGTAATGAAACTGTATGAAACAGTATTTTCTTGTATATATGTTCAAGCAAATTTTCATCTTAACCAACCACATTTCTGTGTAGGCGGCCTCACAAGGACTAACCTTTCTAATTAAAAGCTTTTACACTACATTTAACATACACACTGTGAGGAGCAACAGAGCGTCACTGATCAGGTTCAGTTTTTTGCTGAAAGCTTCAGGCTGCAGTTTACAACTCAACTGGAGAAGATTTCAGGTCTCTGACCGCAGGACATCATGTTTGATGCCTGAAGGCTTTCAGCTGGCTGTACCACATGTCGCAGTAGCAGCTCTTTTTGAAAGGGTGATCAATGTTCTCATGCGCTTAGAGTAGATGTGACTGAAATATGACTCATCCTGTTCGAATTGTGTTGATTTGTCTTTCATTCAACTATCTGATGCAGAAGAAAAAACGTTTTTATCGTACACATGCTGCAATGGATTGTTGCTTGGTCAGTGTCCCAAAAAAGGGGGACAGCTGTGTAGTCTGACGTCTCCTAACCGGAAGGTTGGGGGTTCGTTCCGCAGCTCCTGCAGCTTCATGTCCGATGTGTCCTTGGGCACTTAACCCCAAGCTGCTCCCGTTGCTTCCTCTGATGATTAGTTACTTCTGATGGTCCCTTTAAATAGCAGCCTCTGCCATCAGGGTGTGAATAGGTGTTAATGGGTAGGTGCTATCCTATGCATTTTAGTTAAGTGGTTAATTATTGTTAAATACATACATCTGTGTAAATCAATATGAACTTTGAGTGATCGCCCTAAAGATAAATATATATTTTTGGGGGGTCGTAGGGGAATTTTCCTGGTGAAGGAGCAGGTCCAGGTTTTTTGCCCTTACTTATATTGATTGATAGATATGAATGACTTTTGTAGTTATGATGTGTTGATCTGTTATTATTTGTGGGTTTGCTAACCCCCAAAAGGGGGGGATTATGTTGTAGTTTGAAAGGTTGAATCATAACAAAAAATACACAATCTGGTAAGCAACAGGCACAAACCAATAGTTATCTAACCTCAGTTGTACAATCAGACCCTGACATGTTCAGAATTGCCTTTCACAGATGCAGCTCACAGCTAGTCATTTTCCGTATCAGACATGGAAAGGCCGCAACACTGGATGTGTTAATATCACTACACCACAGCTGAGGTTCTCACCAAAATGCAATTGTAGAAGTTTTTTATTTTTATTTTAACACATTTTGATTTTAAGGTTTTTTTTAATTCTAATTATATGATTAATTATATGATTAATTATAGTTTTTTGTATATTGTTACACTGGATGGTTAAGGAAAGGTGAAAAGTGATGCAATAAAAATGAACCTGTTCTGTTGTTTGAAATATGTTGCAGGCATCAAATTAAACTAAAGTATTGATTATAGCACAGGGTGGAAAATAAAGCTACAGGCTGTGTTGCTGATAGGGGATTACTATGATACAGACGAATGAACAATGGACCACTAAGTTCACTTTGAGTAGCAGTGTTTGCATAGAACTCTGCTGTTTTTGCAATGCGATGCATTTACAGATTGTTCAGCTGTTTTATCAGATGATGTTGCACTGCCCTGAAGCTAAATCTGAGACTGAACCACTTCTTTTTTTTTGCTGAGCTAAATCCTACTTTTCTTTTCTGCAGTAGCTGCTATTTTTAAGCCAATAATTTCACCGCTCACAATCTACAGTATTTCAGCTACCATGCATATTGAGGACAGTGTGTGTCCACTATGAAGATCTGGGTGGTGGACGTGCATTTAGAGTATCTATTTTGAAGATTGCAGTGGCAAAACATGTCTTAATAATTCATCCATCAAACAATGAGGACAGTTTGCTTCATTTACAGTCACTGACTGTGTCCTTTTTTATCAAAACAGTTTGAATATTCACTCTCTTCCAGCTACGTTTTAGTCTCTATCACCTAGTACTGAAAATATCTGTCCCTGAAGCTGCTAAATCCTCCGCTGTGTTTAGCTGTTATCTGCTAACTGTGGCAGTTTGTCATTCAGTGTTTGGCAGGTTGTGTCTCATAGAAAATAAAAGCAGTGTAGATTCCAACTGTCTAATGTTATTGTACATGTTTGGGTTTTAAAAGCATATAATAATACTACGATGGCTGCTAAACTGTTAGAAGTCATCAATCATGAATTATAATTATAAAGGTTTTTGACCGAAAAATCGAATTCCTCAAAAATGCAGAAACTTAAATTATATTTATATATATTTAAAGGTTACAAGTAATTATCTAAGCTGAGTTAAAAAAAGAAAAAATTGGACACAACTGCCGTAGCAAAAGATTACTATGCAAGGCGGCGTACAGAGGCCTCTCTATCTTGAGAGGAAAGGCTGAAATGGGTTTTGAAGAGGTCAGTCCTTTTTGGTAGCCCACCTGCCATGAGAGATATTGGCAGCATAGGAGAAGGGGACTTGATTTTGCTTTGCGGCCTAAAGTTTCACACTTTTAGAATATAAGAATATGATTAGAATATGTGTGATCTCAGAATCTTGGATTTGTTATAACTCATTAAAAGAAGAATATGTGACTTTTTGATCCAGCAGATGTCGCCCTTGAGCACCAGCATGAAACCAAAACAACTCGCGGTGCATTGTTGTGTTAGCATGCTAATGCTAGCGCTCTTTATTTTGCTGGTATCTTCACACTGCATGTAAATTTACCTGAAATGAGCGTGATCTAGAAACACAGTTAAGCAGTGAGTACAGTATGTTATTCTTCTTTTCTCTAGTCCCTCAATTAAACAACTTTTATACGCGAGGGGAGGAGTCAGCCGGCCGTCCAGGCGATGTAAACAAAGTGAAGATAAGGACTCTGAAAACTCTGAAAGCATCACAGACAGTGGGACTCGGGTGTCACATTCATTGTAGACAGTCATGACTCACAGAGTTATTTTTGATTTTTGATTTCTGCTACATTTAAGTGTGAAAAAAATCTCATATTCTTATATTATATATATATATATATATATATATAAGACTTAAATAATTAATAGAATTAAAGTAATTGAAGCAGATGTTGTGATCAGATACAACTTGTGAATAAAGAATCTTAGAACCATCCCCAGGCTCTGATGCTGCCACTGAGAAAATCTCTCAGATGTACAGCAGCAGGGGTCACTAGGACTGGACTTCATTTTGTGTTGATTCTGGGGGCTATGGATAAGAGCTTCAAGCTTGGGGGCAGAAAGACTGTAGGTGTATTTTTCCTGTGATTATTAGTTGATTTCCCAAGAAAGAATTGAAATTAACTCGTAATCTTTGGAAAGCCAGCATCGTTAGCTCGAGATAACAAAAAAGTACAGCTCTCGAGAAACAAACTGAAATGTATTCGTTATCATGTGTCAAACGGAGGAAAAGTAAATGTTTGGATCTATGTCCTCTTAAGGCTTCTGTAATGTATACCAACATGAATGTTACATTATAATCTTATAAGCTGGTTTTACACTGTTATGTCTATCGTGTCTGTACACATTTCATGAATAAAGCTGACAATGTTGCAAAGCTGCATCGGAGGAAGAGGGCACATTCAGGTTTGATGTATAATCCTTTGAAATGCCGTGATTCTTTCCCTTCTTTGAATGATGACCTGAGTTGACCGGTGTTATGATCTCTTCTCTATTGCCTTCCATTTTAGCTCTTTGTCCTTCAATGTTCTGCTTTTTCCTCTTTCTCTCTTTGGGAGGCTGTGTGAACATTCACTCTTCCAACCAACCAACCATAAATTGCTTGAAAGGACATGACCCGATAACAGCATAACAGGCTATAGGAAGACCTTTAGCACATTTTCTTGCTGAAGTCTGGCTTACTTTTTTAGTTCAGCCTGTTCATAAGCAGTCAAGAACTCATTATAGAAGGATTCAAATGGATAGATGGGGGGGCACCAGTCGCATAGTGGTTAGTTGCGCATGCCATGTACAGTACAGAGGCTGTTTGAATCTGGCCTGTGGCTCCTTTCCAGCATGTCATTCCCCACTCTCTCTCTCTCTCTCTCTCTCTCTGATTTCCAACCGTATCCACTGTCCTGTCTCTAAAAATAAAACAATTGAAAAAAAAAATGGAAGACTCAAA
The DNA here is from genome assembly GCF_963930695.1 of Labrus bergylta. Classification (NCBI taxonomy): domain Eukaryota; kingdom Metazoa; phylum Chordata; class Actinopteri; order Labriformes; family Labridae; genus Labrus; species Labrus bergylta. The sequence continues at coordinate 28,489,710 of NC_089201.1, read as the reverse complement.
CATTGATGCCACTGTCTTTCTCATCACCTCCCCCAGGTTTTTTCTGTTACACTCAGAAGCTAAATCTTGACTGTGTCAGGTTTTGGAAGTTTAAATGAGGCATCATCACATGTAGGGTAGCTATAGTGGCACGACATTGAAACTTTTCTTCTTACTGTACACAGTGGTTGTTAAAATAATGACACTGACAACACTGGCACCTACTGTGAACCAGCCAAAATGTGTCAGAGTTCACATTTTTCTAACCTTGCTCAAAGACTTTCAGCATATAGTTAGATGCAGTTAGACTGTTATTCCTAAAAAAAAAAAAAAAAATTAAAAGGATGGGTGCAGTTGAAGGAAGGAAGGAGTTGTCTTTAGGCAATTAAACGAAAGGGGTTTTAGTGAATCCAGAGATTTTTAAAGTGTGTTTATTCTTCTTGTTACAAGATAACCGAGGGATCTCTCACATCAAGCATAAATAAGGATAAGACTTTGACTCTTCAAAAAAGCCTGAGCCAAGAATTTGCATTTCACTAAAAAGCCGCAGGAATGTGCTGAATAAGAAAGAGAAAAAACGTTAAAAATAAATAGAATTAAGGAATGTTCCAAGGCCTTTCTCCTTACTTTGGCGAAAGCTTAACTTACTCCTTAGACTGCCTATTGCTTAAATAAATCGGTATTGGTACTTTGTAGAATTTAAAGATTAACATCTGTTGTGTATTTTCACCAAGTGGATTTTTATTGAATTCCAGATGTCCTGTAAGATTTGTATAGATCACAGAGAGAACCAAAAAAAGGGAGCAGGCCAATTAAAAATTTGTAATTGAAAACATTTGTATTCCTCTTGTGTTTTAAACATATTTGTCACTCCGCTGTTCATCTCCTTACACTGGCTCCCAGTTACTGCTCGTATCAAATTTAAAAATCTGCTGCCCGCTGACAAAACAGCAACAATAACGGCTCCTCCTTATCTAAACTCTATACACGCTACACTCCCTCTCGCCCACTACGCTCTGCCAATGAAAGGCGTCTGATCCAACCTTCACAACAGGGTCTTAAAATGTTGACTAGACTCTTCTCCTCTGTCGCCCCCCGGTGTGGGAACAAACTTCCAAACTCCATTTCGATCTGCAGAGTCCCTCTGCACCTTTAAGAAAAAGCTAAAGACCCAGCTCTTTCATGAATACCTACTAACTTAATGATGATGATAATGGTTTTGTTTGATACCGACGACTTATAAGATGGTTTCTATACTGATTAGAGCTCTCAAGAACTGCCCTCAATGTTGTGCTTTGCCTCTGGTCACTTCCTGTCAGCACCTGTGTGTCCAGTCGGACTCAAAGCTGGTCGTTTGCACTTGCTGACATCATTTCCTCTTTTCAAGATCCTTGCTTGTGTTGTACTCTGAAGTGAATTGTATTTGAATGCTTCAGTGCAGCATAGTGATGTGCTCCTGCAAAGGTGAATGACACTAGAATGACTGTAAACACCATGTGTGAGTTTGCTATATGTCAAGTTTGATTATCTGCAGTCTGAGCCAATAAACCCTGACAGTGGAGGGCAGCGCTACTGGGAGCACTGTCTCACCGGGGAACAGTGAGACAGTGCTGAGTGGGCAAGAGGCTTTATGAGAGCTGATTGACTGCAACAGCTCTGTGACTAAACTTTATATAATTTGGCTTATACCTTTAATTAGCTTTACATAAATAGTCTACTCTAGATTAAGCAAACTGGTAACATGCACCAGCCCAACTCTCAACAGACACTCATTTTACAGATTCAATCAGCACATTATTAAAAAAAAGTAGCTGTTCGGGGTCAGTATGCATATAAACTGCAAGTATCAGTTGAGCAGGAACTATTTGTGTTTTGACCACAGTTTAGTTCCAATAAGCTGTTGTAATAAGCTCCATGCCTGTGACCTAATCACAACTGTGGTGAAATTCAATACTACAATTCAGAATTAAAAATCACAGAATTTGTCTTCTGTGGGAGAATCCTCTCAGACTCCCTCATCTGCTCAGCCACTACTCTGAGATTTAAGGGTTTTAGGACTATTGCAACTGAATGAAACTTATAGGAAAAAAAAACCAAGTGATAGTATTAAATCAGGCGCACATTACTTTGGCATTCATTTTCAGCCACCCACATTTCGAAAGGCAGCTGCATCTCTGGTTGTCTCTATTGTCCCAAAACTGGAGCTCACAAAAAAAAGAAGTATCAGTTTTGTTTGACACATTGAAACCACATTCAAATTATGTAAAAAAAAGCAAACGAGAAATAGAAGTGCTCTTTGAAAGCATCTAGGTTAAGTCCCCTTTACAACCTGATGGATTAGAGAACAGCAATGGTTATGTGTGGGGTGATACTGACGTCGCACATTTAAAGCGATATGCAGTCATACAGAAAAACATACTCAGTTTGTACCACCACTTCAGTGGCCGAGTAGATACCGACAAACCCTTACATAATCCAATATTTATAGATGTCCCTGTGCAGCTCTATACCTCCTTAATGTGTTATCTTATGGTATCTATCTTTGTGGGTTGATGAGCACTTTCAATTTCCTTCTTTTTCTTGGAGAAATCAAATGAGAGTTGTGTGCACTAGAGGGCTGCACCGGGAGCAGCAATTTAAATAATGAAATTAACAATTGATGTAGAAAAGGAAGACTACAGTGGGTTTCTTTCAACACAAATGTGAAAAAGTTGAGATGTGCAACGGGCAGAAATCTGGCACATGAGAGAAAACACATGTGTCGCACATGTGCTGTGGAGACATTCGCAGAGATATCAGGTTTTAAATATTCTTTTTTGCTATTTTGTCAAATATAGGCACAAGTGCTTGGCCTAAAATGTTTGAATAAAGAGCGTTCGTCAGCTCGGCCTCAGCCGGTGGGATGCTTTGTAAAGGCTGAGAGTCTGATTCCAGAAAGGATGCATATAGCTTTTGCGCCTTCGAAACCTGTGCAAATAAGTAAGAAGGCTTTAATATGACTAAATATAACCACGGGTAAAATCCATCCATGGCCGGAGAGAGCCTGGAGCCGCTACACATGATGAGGATGAGAGTGTTGCTTTTTCTTCAAGTTGTCCTTTCTTGGAGTTGTCCTTCAGGGAGGAAGCTTTTTTTTAATGGGTAGAAAAAGGTTAATTGTCATGTGTGGTGTTTAAAATACAGCAAGTGAACACATTACTGTAATATTATCATTCTTTTAACTGAAACATGGAGAAAGCAGAGAGCACTCCCATCATTCCCCGCTATCCTCGATGTCATCTTTTGTAATTGTAGCATTGATTGAGAACCCCTTGTCTGCTGAATCTACATATTGTATCTTTAAGTAAATGTATAATTGGCTACATTAAGATTTTGACTTGTGACATTTTCTTCAAGGTGAGTTTTAGTTTTAGCCAAGTGACTTTGAAATGAGGTATCTTTACTTTTACTTAATGTGGTGTTCAAGTGTGCCTACTCCTGTTTCCCGCATTTTTTTGTTGTTGATGTGGTTTTCATCTGCACTCATTTTATCCTGCAGTCCCTGCTTTAAGGTTTGGTTTGTTTGTGGCTGTGATTACCGGCCATTTCCAAAGTACAGGCTGTCGCCCCCCGATGGGCTGTGTAGGAACTGCAGGTGGCCTGAGATAGGTGACTGACTAAAAAACAAAAATATTATATTTGTACATTTTTCAAGTCATCTATTTTCTCTTAATGAAATGTAAAAAAATGTATTTTTCCTCGCCTATATTGGGCGATATCATTTTAATCTTGTGCATTCATCAGAGTTGTGCCCTAACCTTTTCTAAGGTTCAATGTGGACCTTAAGTTTTTAGTGGCTCCATTATATAAAGCCAGAATAAACATAAAACCTGAAAAATGTCATGAGCTTGTACAACCTGAATTCATCTCATAATGGTTAAAATTCCCAGAGGAAATACTGCGCCCTCAATGAAAGGCCCGGCGCCATAAGGTATTAATCATAATCTTTTAGTCTGAGAAGTTCATTAGTGAGCGCTCTGCTTTTTTTGTTTTACCTCAGTGTGCACTTATTCCATCTGATGAGTCTGAGGAAACACAAATATGATCTTACACTTGATAAGGTACTTCATAAGCGATCCTGACATTTGCAAACCACTTTGAAAGCCTGTCTGGTCAAATATGTTTAGACATTATGCTGAGTCTGATCAGAAATCCAGTTTGATTAATGTGTGCCGCTTCCTGAATGTCCAGCCTTTTATATCAATTCAAGATCAACATTTCACGTTAAAACGAGTAACCAGTACCTTTTTTTATTCTCTGGAACAAATCCTGTAAACTTAGTATTGTGTTGCTTCCCTCAACTTCACTGCCAAACTTAAATTATTCAGTTAAAGCCAACTCTTTTAGTACAACAGATGGAGAAGAGTACACATGTGAAATGTACAAAGTTGATAAATTGCCTGCAAGCCACCCCAGAGATTCAGTGACCCAGCTGCTTTTCTCTTTCTTCTTCTGCCTTACTTTGTTATTTCATATTTTTATCTCTAAAGACTTTCATGGATTATTAACTCCCACCTCCCTTTCCTACAAAACTAAACCAGCCGGATTCACAAGAGGAAAGACTTTCAGTAGCTGTTTCCTGAACAAAGTTGAACTCACCCAAAGGTAATGTGAATCATTAAAGCCCCATAGCTTTCACGTGGAAGGAGCCTCATATGATTACAAAGCAGTGTGGAGACATTGACGTATTTGATGTGAACCTTCGGAACATTAAAAATGTATTTCCTCTTACCTGAGGGAGCGAGAGGATGACGCTCATCGTCCACGCCACAGTCAACATGATTTTGCTTTTCCTCTTTGCCTCGCTGATCCCCAGAGGATTGAGGATGGCCGACTGCCTGTCCAGGCTAATGACCACGGTCACAAAGGCGCAGGAGTACATCGCCACCAGCTTCAGGAACATGAGCAGCCTGCAGGCGACGTCTCCCGCCTGCCACTGCACCGTGATGTTCCACACCGCGTCCACGGGCATGACGATGAAAGTCACCAGCAGGTCCGCCACCGTTAGGTTCATAATGAGGATCCTAACGTGAGATTTGCGCTTGCCGCCGTTGCCGGCAGCCCACAGCACGACCAAGTTGGAGACGGCTGACACCGCGCACAGAGTGAAGGTGATGATCACTCGGACTTTGGCTGCGGTGGAGAAAGTGGGCAGCTGGAGCGCGTCTCCATCGGCGCTCTTGTTGCACACTGAGATGTCTCCCTGGCAGCTGCCATTCACGTTTTGATCCGTCAGCTGATGGAACATAATTAACCCCGCAATCTGCAAACAAACGCGAGGACTTTAATCCCGTCTGATCCTGCACTATGGCTTCTTTTTAATGCGCATCTCCTGCTGGATCCTCAACTGTGAAAACTGAGAAAAGAAAGAAATCATCTTACTTAATGCGCTGCAGGATCTGTTCCATACATACCGTTGGATGCAAATGCTGTGCGTTATGGCACCAGGGCGGCTCTTGACATTTCTTACCTGTAAGTCCTGGCACGCACAGCTTGTATTTTTGCGCACGTTAAATAAAAACACTTTATTTAGATTCTCGTAAAACAGAGACATTCGAGGCACTTACAATAGATGAATAGAAACTGGAAAAGAAAATGTATCGGCAAAAAAAAAAAAAAAGAACAGAAGAGAAGAGAAGAGAAGAGGGAAAAATATTCCGGAATCATCAATAATGAGGCGCAGCAGTGTGTTGAACTTCCACCCATCTGCTCCTTTTTAATTTACGCACGACTCCACAGTGACTGCTACTTCTAATTAAATTGACCAAACTCGCTATTACCTGAAACACTGAGATAGGGAGAAGAAATAAATAATGATTAAAACAATTTAAGCGACGGATAAAAATAGCTCTGCTCACCTGCACTCAGAAGAGGAGCTGACAAGCGAGCGCATTGCATGGGGATCTCAGGGAGCGTGTTTCCACTGCAGTGTCTGCAGCTGTTGCTTCAGTCCGCTTCATCCCTCTGCTCTGACGCGCGCAATGACAAGCGAGAGCATGAGACGGTCTGGTTTGAATCCTCTGTGAACCCTGCAGAGCTCCTCTTTTTTTTTAATTTGCTCTGGGGATGGCTTATGGAAATACTACTGACCTGCTTTAATACTCATAGATATTGATAATGTTTACGTTTCCGTTCAACCGTGGATGAGGATTAATTTGTTTAAGGATAAATATTTCAAATTGGAGGAGCTGCTCAACATTTTTGGCAATGCTATGATGACAGAAATTTACATATATATATATATACACATAGATGTCTTACTTTAATGCTTTAATTATTTTATAAACCAACTGAAAGAAATGGGTTGTTATTCTGCTTAACGATTCTGAAGCTTCAAGATATTTTTTTGTCTTTATTTTGTGAAAACACACCCAAATAAACTTCTCTATCTCCGATTATCTTTCAAGGGTTATTACATGTTGTTTTTTATCCAGCTGACATGTCTTCACATTGAATAGATATATTCATTTGGTATGGCATTAAGTGATGCGCAAGCAGTGCTGAACAGGATAATTGGGTTATTCTAAGGATAGGGTCCTGTTTGTGTGCAGCATGTATTAAAAAAAAAAAAAGGACTGTGTGAAAATTGAATTTCCCTTTGGGGATTTATTGTGTATGTGTTCTTCTTCTTCTTTCTTTCTGGATCTTTTGTCTTGGACAGTAGCCTGTACTGAATGTCTGTCCTTCACTTAATCATATATTTCTTAACACTGGAGCATTAGACTGCTGTAGAATAAGTACTAACATCTCTGTCCTTTTGTGTACAAACGACTTGTAGTTTTTAATTAACCTTACTGCACATTTAATAGACCAAAACACTGAAATCTGTGTACACAGTTCCCTGATTAACTGTGGGTCGCTTTAAACAAATAACTCAACTATAACCTCCCTCAGTCCTTTTCTAGATGTGTCCACAAAAGACACCGGTAACCAGGGCAACTGCTTTGCGCATTGTCTATGTTTATTATGATAAAGGTAACTATGTGGCTGTGATGTGAAACTAAACATGAGTTTGTTAGGATTACATTTTATAGAGGTGTTCAATAAACAAAAGACTTGTGTTTAAAATGTCATAAACATAATCACATTTATTAAAAAAAAAAAAAAGAGACAACAAATAAGGAGCATTTCATATCTTAAAGCAAGTCTTAAAAAGGTCAAATCTAACTTGATTAAACCTTATTCATGAAACAAATCACATAAAAAAAAAAGATTACATATTATATTTTACTTTGAACCACAGTTAGTTTACATAAAATGTCCTTCCTTTAAGGAAACATTTCAGGATTTTTTAATTTTCATTGCAAGAAGAGAGGAATGTCAGCGCTCATACTGACAATGCAACATACGGTTCGGAGAACACCTGTTAGCACTGAGGACATCGTTTTCTCACTTTTTTTTTTATTTTTTAGAGTTCTTCACAATGTTGAGTCCCAATGGGGAAAGTAGGGTGTTTGACAGGTGGATGCCATGTAGCGTTACAGGACCTTTGCCATGCACAGCCTTAAAGTTGATCTCCATGTTTTCACTTTTTTATGTACCTTTAATGTGATTGAAGTTTTCCTATAGTGATTTGTAAGTGTATTGATCTTTTTTGAGGTAGCGACAGCTGAAGGGAGACAGGAAAGGAGAGAGAGAGAGAGAGAGAGAGAGAGAGTGGATGGCCTATGAAAGGCCCTGGCTGAAAAAGAACCACTGGGAACACACTTTGTAAGTGCCAGAAGTTCTGTTAGCGGATGTCCGTGACAGTTATAAAGGGAAATTTTATACAACATACGAAAACCGAGTACATTTTCTCTACATGGCAGTAGCTCAGACTGGGAACCGGAGGGTTGCCGGTTCAAGTCCCGGTGTGGACCAAATATGGAAGTTGGTCTGGTAGGTCAAAAACCCCCTACCCACCATCAGCCTGTAACACTAATTAATCATGAATTAATTAACAACAGATACACAGAGAGAGCCTGAGAAGATAGACATGTGTTCTCTATACTGCTGACAGTTGACACGGTGGGAACAGATGTAAGGTCATCTGAGGTCAAGTCTTTTGTTCCAGAGAACAAAACCAAAGTTATTAGGAAGCTAGAAACAGGAACGATACAAACGGTGTCTTGCTCTCAAACAGATGAATCTCTTGAGCACTCGACTGAAAGCTTAGAAAGAACCAGGACTGAATATATATAATTATTCTTTTGCATGTTAGTTTATTTATCATGGACATACAGTAACATTGGCGCAGTAACATGCAGAAGTCCCAGATGCACTGCTCTTAGTGTTTATAGCAAAATGCTAATTCGCTACACCTGTCCATGGGAGGCTTTCAGAAATATCAGATAGAGATAAATACAAAAAGGAAAAAGAGAAGAAAATAAGACTGAATATGTGGCATACACCAGGTAGCTTGAAACGTCATTCCAAATAAATATTATCATGATTCCCCAATCGCCTGTACAGCAAATAAGCTACAATTCTTCATATCAGCTTTGATGATTATATATATAAAAAAAAGAAAAAAAACTTTGATAATTACATATATTTTTTAAACTTTTACAAAAAATGTTGATGATTATATATATTTTTAAAACTTTTACAAAACATGTTGATGATTATATTGCCAATATTGTGGTTGCAGTTATTATCCCCTGCCTCAAATGGCAAAAAAAATGGGTTTCACTGACATGTCTAACATAAGACCAAACCAGATTTCTATTAACAATAATCATAACAAAACCTTATGTCAAGAGCAAAAGAAGTGGAACACAATGACATTGATGCAAACCCATCAAGTATCATCTGCCCATGATTTAGCGCTTCATTAATCTCCATAAACAGATTTCTGCATATAATTACATTTTACAATCTGGTTGTCAACATATCTCAGCTTCATTTTCATTACTCGACTTGGTGGTTGAGCGTAAACAAGTATACTGTGCATGGAATAAAAAGTCTTGTCCCCAGAATAATTGCAAACTGCACTGCTTCAAATTTCACTTTGAACACTCACTTAAATATATGTTTAAAATGTTGACAAGCAAAACTTTTAGAATGACACAAATTGACCAATTGGTAATAACTGATAAACATGTCTGCCTTATGGTTCACATTTTCTTACACATGGAGTAAATTAAGACCAAAATGTGCTCATCATTGGACACTGTTAGTAAGTGGGTCATACATCAAAGCCTCCTCAGTCCTGTAATGGATGGAGTCAATGTTTGTCATATAGTGTGTATAGGCTTCTGCAAACACATCAGCTCAGCTCAACCCATATGTAGAATTCTATCACAGTGGGCGAACAAGCTAAAGACAAGCTAATAAGATCTTTTTTCAACAGTATCAATTTAAAAGCTGGTCCATTGTAATATAAACCGTTGATATTATTATTAATTGAATATTACGTTCAACATTTTTAATTTAAACTTCTGTATCAGGAACAGAAGCCAACAAGATAGCAGGTCATTATTTTTCATTGGTGTCAAAGCTGCAATCGCTGAGGAAAGCAGATGTCCTTCATGAGTGCATCACACAGGATTACTCTTCTAGAAAAGTCCACAAATTGCTGTAACTTGTCTCCCTTGATTAAGTGGAAATTGTTGCAGAATAATCCCCTTTCTCAAAGCATCTTGGATAGCTTCAGTCATGCATTCACACAGAGGGAGAGATGGGCTTTTGGGGGAGAAAGACAGAAATTATCCACAATTTCATGCTTTTTCTATTTTTCCACTCTCAATGAGTCCTCTCTTATAAATCAGTATGGTAGAGTTCATCTGAAAATGAGAATGATCCTAGCCATAGGCGGTGGCATACATCATCTCCATTTCAACACTGCACCTAGTGTTGCAAGTAAACACACAGTGAGTGAATCCCTATGGATACAAGCCATATACTGTAGAGGGTCTGTATGGTCTCCTGAAAGCTAGATGAGTTTTTTTTCTTCAACATTTAAGGGGGGGAACTTCACACTTGTTCACACTTGTCTCTGGTCAAAGATGGTCTTTAGTGTCTGATGTGTTCCTTGTTTTCCTGGAGCTGACAAATGACTCCTGATGACCCCTTAAGGTGCTTTGATTGCTCTGGTCTGATGATCACAGAATGCAGTTATCACTCCCTTCTTGGTGCAGTTCCTTTCTCTGATTTAGTTGCTCCAGTTGGATGCGACTTTATGTGAAAGTGATCCATCCTAAGGGACTCTTCAGCTGGAAAATGCTACGCTTTGTTACTTTTTTTTTTTTTTTTTTGTCTGCTGCAGGTTGTCAACATCTGCAATTTAGTGTTTTTTTACTTTCTCCCTAACACAATGATTTAAGTGTGTTATTTGATGCATTGTTTTAAGAAAATATTGATTTGCAGGGAAAATATATAGTACTTTACCCATTAGCGATAAGTTTGTGTTTCAAATTCTGGTTATGGCATACTTTTACTTTGATCACATCCCATGAAAAGATCAAAAACAGCCAGGCATTTTTTTTTTTGCCTTCTGATATTGTCCAACTTTCCTATCCTGCTTTGCTTTCAGAACATTTGATTCTGCCTAAGAAATAGTTTTCAAATTGGTCACTTAAACCTTTCAAAGAGTAAACCTCGGTTACAACGGATTCTTGAGTATGATAATTAGTATTGAGTCCATTGTGTTCTGAAATGGCAATCATGCAGAACAATTTGTGCCACAAGACTTCCCTAATTTGGTGCATACACACCATTATTGATATATTGCACCTTCTACTGTGCACTGGGTAGGGAACCTGCAGTCGTGTCTTGGTCACTTTATAGTGTAGCTATTGTGTATCAGATACTGTACCTTATATCGCGCCGTGTGTATTATGGTCCTCTTGTTATTTTTTTGTGTAAGGTCTCTGTACCTGCAGCTGATCATTTCAAAAATGTATTGATTGTATACTTTGTAATGAGCAGGATGTACTTAAAACTCACCCACCCTCTAACAATACTTCTTTTACCAGCCTTCATCTCTGAGATACATGACCTACTTACAACCCTCTGTACGACATAGGCCAATGTTGTAACACTTGGAGATAAATAAATACCCATGTTGACTCGCCCTCCTGACACTTTGCTGCTGAGTTTTTACAGTTACTAGACTGCCTCAACCTCACACATGTTGATATCCCCACACACACGGGCATACACTGGACCGTCTGAAATTGTAGAGGGTCAAGGGATGGTTTCACCTGTGGCCTGAGGTGGGTCAAGACGAGCCTCTCCAACACTTTCATCACTTAAGATGTGAGAGCCACTGGTCGATAGTCCTTGAGATCAGATGGTGTCGTCTTCTTGGGACCGGGACCAAGCAGGACGTTTTCCACAGCACCGGTATCCTCTCCTGGCTCAGACTCGGGTTGAAGAGGTTTTGCAGAATCTCAGACAGCTGGCTGGCACAGGTCTTCAGAACCCTTGGGCTGATGCCGACCGGGCCTTGCTCCAGGCCCCGGGGGGGGGGGTGGGGGAGAAAATACAGAGGGAGGCAGGGAGGTGTGAAGCATACGGGTGTTGTTTGAGGTGGGAGAGGCAGATGAAGGCTGTGCACTAAACCTGTTGAAGAACAGGTTTAGCTCATTCGCCCTCTCCAGGCTGCCAAAATGTTGTCTTTCTCTCCCTTTGAAACCAGTGATTTCCCTCATTCCAGTCCAAGTGTAGCTCAAAAACCTCCTTAATATCTTAAACTGGTATCAGTAAATACTCTCATTTCAGCCTCTGCCTGAAACTGTTCATTTCAGCTGCTGTCTCCCCAAGGCCCCCCTCCCCACATGCCTACTTTCCTCTTTGACTGTCCAGCTCTGTTTGCAGTCACAGGGAAATTTGGTTGCGCTTCCGTGTCAGCTTGTCCTTGAAAGAGCTGCCGGGTTGGGCATGTCCTGCAACTTTGCTCCATGGTTTGCTCTAATATGTCGGCAGAATCTAACGTCAAGGTCTTTGAAAGTTCTCGTAAAATCTCGTTCAGAGCAGCAGGGAAATACACCCTGTGTATTGCATCTGTGCAACCTCCTCTGTTGTCACTTGTGTCCCGTCCAACTTGTAACTCTTTATTGGCACTAACTGACTGTCTCCTCTTTTCTAGATTCTTGCTTGTGTTGAACTTACGCTCAGATGTACATTTCTTTGGACAAAAGCGTTTGCTAAATGAAACTGTTAGTTTGTAATGAGGGAAGTGATTTTTATTACATTAATCACATGCTGTTTTGTCCCTTTTAAAGACACTGTGGATAAGAACGACCCAGCTTCGTTTATCGAATGGCTCAGACAGCTCAGTGATCAAATCAAAAGTAATATCCACCTTATGACATCAAACATTCGACTTTTTTACCATTCCTTTTGGATATTTTTTATTTAGTGTTTTATCTTTAACCTCTAGTTTTTTCCCTGGTTAGTTAATGTCTTAACCTTTGATGTACCAGAAGGTCCTTTCTTTATTTCAAAATAAAAGCTGGGTTGAATTCAAATAGCAGCTAAAGTTATCTCAGCTTGAGACAGTACAAAAATTCAAACTAAAACCCTAACCATTTTTACTTTTAAATGTGAAAAAAGGGAATTTAAAATGAAAATGTGATTAATCTGGATTAACTATTGATCTATATTAATCTCAATTAAAGCATTTAATCACTTCAGAGCCCTAATTGTAATATGTCATTTTAAAAATCCCCTACTTTTAGTTTCCTTCAGCAAATTCATGTTTTGCTGCCTGGATAGGCTGTAATGTAATTGGTGACATCATTTTATGAAATGCAAATTATACTGATTTAAAGTATTTCTTGTGAAGATTGAGGCAACTCTGTCCACAGGCTTTGGCTTTGCAATTTATTTTAACATCTCCACATGCTCTTTTTGAAGACAAGCTTAGGAGAGGGGATAATGAAAATAGTTTTTTTTTTTTTTTGCTATTTTTCAAATTCTGAGAGATCTCCAAAAAGACAAGTTCAACCATGCTTAAAGACAAAGCCTATAGGAAAAAATTCTCATCATGCCTCTGTCAGTTTTGTCTTTAATTTGCACAATTAAGATCAATTAAGATAATGATCAAAAGTCATTCTAAATGTAAAAATATTGTATTGATGTATTGATAGTTTTTTTTTTCTAGAGTGCATTTAATCTCTACCCTTTAAATATCTGTTAACACATCCTTCTAATAACTGAGAAAGAGGGAATTAGAAAGAAATCCCTTCCAGCTGGCCAATTTTGAAATGCTGTGCTTTGCCATAGGTCACAGAAACTGAATGATTATGTACAAGTTAAGATATAAAAGAGTTTGAGAAATAAGACAACCTCATTTCTAAATATGGAACAAGTAAAAATAGAGGGTGTGCCTATTATAATGACAGCATATACAGTGGAGGAAATAATTATTTGATCCCCTGCTGATTTTGTAAGTTTGACCAATTACAAAGAGGTGAGCGGTCTATAATTTTTATGGTACCTTTATTTTAACAAACAGAGACAGAATATAAAAAAAAGCCCAGACAAAAAAAAACATGGTATAAAGTTATAAATTCATTTGCATTTGATTGAAGGAAATAAGTATTTGATCCCCTACAAACCAACATGAATTCTGGCTCCACTCCACCACCATGGGTAAGACCAAAGAACTTTCAAAGGACATCAGGAACAACATTGTAGACCTGCACAAGGCTGGACTGGGCTACAAGACCATCAGCAATAAGCTTGGTGAGAAGGAGAAGCTGTTGGTGCAATTATAAGAAAATGGAAGAAATATAAAATAACCATGAATCGCCCTCTGTCTGGAGCTCCATGCAAGATCTCGCCTCGTGGGGTAAGGATGATAATGAGAAGGGTGAGGGATCAGCCCAGAACTACACAGGAGGAGCTTTGCAGCTAGGGCCACAGTCACCAAGAAAACCATTGGTAACACACTGTGCCGTAATGGATTGAAAACCTTCAGGAAGGCACATATACTGGCCCGTCTGAAGTTTGCCAACGAACACCTAAATGATTCAGAGAAGGCTTGGGAGAAGGTGATGTGGTCAGATGAGACCAATCTCAACTGTTTGGCATAAACTCGAGTTGTTTCGTTTGGAGGGAGAGAAATGCTGAATTCCAACCCAAGAACACCATCCCTACCGTCAAGCATGGAGGTGGAAACATTATGCTTTGGGGCTGTTTCTCTGCTAAGGCTACAGGACAACTTCAGCGCATTGAGGGGACGATGGATGGGGCCATGTACCGTAAGATCTTGGACAAGAACCAGAGCACTGAGGATGGGTCTTGGATGGGTCTTCCAGCATGACAACAACCCTGAAACATACGGCCAAGGCAGCAAAGGAGTGGCCTAGCCAGTCTCCAGACCTTAATCCTATAAAAAAAAAAAAAAAAACTGTGGAGGGAGCTGAAAGTTCTGCAGTGGCTGCATTCCCAATATGGTAAAAGAGGCGGGACATTTCCGAGAAGCGTGCTGAGCGACTGACCAATAACGACAGAGCAGATCGGCAGACCAATCAGAGCAGACTTGGCCCACGTGGGGTCTAACAGTGTGGGCTCAACAGAGCATAGCTGACGGACTCAGAGCGGAGAGGGAGCAAGGAGGAGCAGAACATGAAAACAGACACTTTTTTTTTTTTTAGCTATTTAGCTTTAACTTTAGCTATTGTGAACGTACAAAAGTAGGTACATAGATTAAATATACAAACCCCAAAAAGGGTGTAATATGGGCTCTTTAAGGGATTCTCTTAGGAGCTTCACTTGCTTATGTCACAGCCTCATCATCACTTAGCTGCTTTCATATTCAAAACCAGTATTATGGCAATCTATGCAATTAACAGTTGCGTTTGTTGCTTAGAAACTGTTCCCTGGAACAAAGCTGATCTAACTGAATGTGTTAAGATCAAAAACAGCTTTTAAAGCTTTTGCATCAATGTAAAGGAAAACACGTTATATGCAAATTTGAAACACTTGCTCCTTTTTGTAGTACCGTACCTTCCGGCTATAATTATGCCTGTGGAACATCTAAGAGTAGAGACTGTACAGCCAGAAGCAGGCTCCATAGTAGAGTTTGTTTTTTTCACGAGTAAAGAAGCTACATGATGATCTGTTCACTATTTAAATGACACAGATGTTGCCTTTTCCTCTTAAGCTTCAGAGAAGCTCAACTGTTTTTCCGTGTTTTTACTCTGACAAACAATAAGATAACAAAAAAAAGTGCAATTTTTCTGTCAATCTTGTTTTAAAAAGGAGCAATTAACCACACTTCCTCCAAAGAAGCGTTTTAAAGCAGTTATAAAAGACAGGAAGAGAATAGTCATTCAGGAATGTTATTGTTGGTAATTATTCTCTTAAAATGTACTGAAAATATAAAGCTCAGATTTTCCAACCTCACATGGCCAACTCATGTCTGCTGGTTATGAATTGCAATGTAATACAGAGTCATCATAGAGTGCATGTTTGACTGGCAGAGACATTTGTTTTCGATTTCCTGAGAGTGTGTATCACAATCTTAAATCTGGAGTGTGGGACTATTACATATACATGAACATCTGTTAGATTCAAGTCCTGCCAAACAAGTTGACATCCTGCTGATTAAGCCTGTCACTGCCAAAAATGAAAAATCCCTCTGCATTCAGCAGTTCATTTTTTTCACTTTGTTCACGGTTTAGTTATTTGTGGCAATGTTACTGTACTGATGTGTCTGTGTTGAGTAATTTTGTGTCAACCAGTAAAGATGAGTGTGACAGAGATGAATGAGGAAGCAACAACAGCTACAGAATAAGTAGCAGCAACTCGCATCATCCTTAAATAATAAAAATGTCAATATGTATCCCAAGAACAAAAAAACATTTGCAGTATAAACTTAAATGTTAATAAAAATGAAACAATTAAAATGTGAACTTCCAAGACAAACAAACTGAAAACCAAGATGTACAAAGTATCACAAATATGTATTTTATTATCATTTTTTGTTTTTTGGTCAAGCAACTCCATAGCTACATTGATAAAGCTCTTTTTTCAGTTCGAGAGCAGTGTAATACTTGAGTCCAACTCGACTCTGACTCGAGTCCTAATTTTCAGGACTCGTGATTCGACTTGGACTAAAGCACTGATTACTCCAACTTGGAGTTGGACTCAAGCATTGACTGCATTCAGACTCTGAGGATTTATTTATAAAGACTGTTTCCTTCTTTTTGGTAATTTTTCTGTAAAAGGCCTAGTCCTTTATTTAATTTTGCGCGAGGGCTATCACGCGTGTTGACCTGCATGCGCTACTGGATTAAGCACTTGTGACTCCAGACTTGACCCAAACTGGAGGTTTGGCGGTTTGGTGATTCAACTACAACACTCAGAGAATACTCTGCTGTGCCCGCTGTGTTACATCACTAAGTTGAGATTGCTTCATTTGTGGTATGCCGCACTTCTTTTTTTTTTTTAGGTTTCTCAGTTGTTGACTTGGCAAACTAGTGTGTCAATCATGCACAACAGTGTGACTGGATAAGAGATGAAGAGACCGGGGAGAAAACTTATTTAAATTTCATCTCCCTGGATCGGTACGCCTAGACAATGGAAGGAAATCCTTTACCGAAGAGTGGGTAGGAAAATAAATGAAAACATGCAGTTTCTGAACTTTCAGAAATAATATTTTGAGACCCATGTGCTCAATGAAAAACTGAAAAAACAATTCCTCTGCCTGTCGATAAAACATTGATGTATACCTTTCACTTTGGACAGGCACTCTTCTGCGAGGTAACAAATTGCAACTTCCTCATCTTCTCCTAGTCTGAGAAATGTGACTCACACAGAAGTGTGTGAATAAGCCTGTGGAAAGTTTTAAATAAGTGAACATAGTCCTCTATCAACTGCAAAACATCATGATACACAATAATGGAATCAAGACAGTTGTTTTGGTTTTGCAGGGTTTTTGACACTTTTTGGCAGATCAGTATGTCCATCACTGGATGACCTGCAGAAAGAGGACGCTGTGTCTGGTTGTTTAGGTATAAAGCCCTTAAGCACCTATCTGACAGGGGGGGGAAGTTCATGTTGTGTCTATGCTGGGGTTGCTGTGTAGTGATGTTTACCACAGTATCCTGACTCTGGGCATGCATTAGTCATGAATGGAGGGCAGACTGACAACAGTGATTTCCTCTGCACTCCTGGGAGCCTTTTATGGTCTTTTCGACTTTTTTTATTCTTTGTTCTTGTTTGGTGGCGGATGAGATTGAGACAGCGATGGATGTTCAGAAAGCTGACTGGATGATTGCAGTGGATCAGCAGTTCTTCAGACAGGTTGGAGTGTATACTCTGCTTTTGCCCTTTTTTGAGGATGGATCCTGTGTGAGACATCCGCATTCAATTCTCTGTTCACTGCCATCTCCACATTTCTGACCCTGTTGAGCTAAAGGTTCTCCTGACAAATATGAACTGTCTTGATTATGAACTATTACCATAAAACCTGAGAAAAAGTGTTTCACGTTTTCATTAGATCTGACTGAAGCTCATTTTCCTTCACCAGTCAATCCAAAAATTGTGCGTTGGGAGAGCCTTGAAGTCATGTGTTTGATGTTAAAATTTTATGTCAAATATGACTCTTTGTATCTTGGTAATGGAGCTGCTTTGATTAAAGACATATTTCAGACTTTTTCTGAACTAAAGATCACGTCAGTCAGATGTAACACTGCTGACATTGGACAACAGCATCTGTCATTCAAATCCTGAGACAATTGGATGCAGTCTGCAGCCAACAGGCATCTACCCCCTTTCCCCAGGTGCACTAATCACCTGATTGAAACCAATCAAGGAGTCAGTCAGAAGGCAGCAGGACACAGTCATTCCTAAAACAGTCAAGGAGAACTTCTGGAAGAAAAACACTGTGCTTACAACCCTGGACACAAAGCTGGACTTAACTGAACTAAGACTTCAAGCCCTTGAGGAGCTGCTGCTGCTGCTGAGGAGGACTGAACACTGGTGAGAAATCCACAATAGAACATTGATTAAATTGCTGCTCCCAAGTTGAGCGGGAAGTGTGATGTTGTTACCTGTTTGCCTAAACAGGTCAGGCCATATTGCCGGAGCAAAGAACATGGCGAACTAAAGGAGCAACTTCAAAAGACTCAAGAAGATTCCCTGAAAAGGCAGGCCTCAAGCCTGGCTGTCTGGTTAAAGGGTGTGGTAGGATTTCCTCTACCTAAATAAACATTTGAAATTGTTGGATATCTGCACACACATAACAAATAACTGCAGTACGTGCAATGTGTTTTGGTGCATTGATTTATACGAATAGAATTGGGAATATTTAGCATATG
Source organism: Labrus bergylta (assembly GCF_963930695.1). Classification (NCBI taxonomy): domain Eukaryota; kingdom Metazoa; phylum Chordata; class Actinopteri; order Labriformes; family Labridae; genus Labrus; species Labrus bergylta. The sequence goes on along the minus strand of NC_089201.1, from coordinate 28,471,438 downwards.
TTGTATGGAGGGTAAAAGGTGCCCTTAAGAATCTGTTAATTGAAGGCCTATTTTCTTTTATTTAAATTGTGGGATTTTCCTTGATTAAGTTCAAGTGTTTTTTGTTAAAAATGGAACTTCGAAATACAAAACCGGTTATCAACATTCTGTGTCGTGGGTTTAATTAATTCTCCACCAGCTCCAAGAGTCTAACCTACATTAGCCCAGTACACCTTAATTTGTTACATCTTGTTTTTTTGATAATTTATTATTTATAAATACATATTTGAAAGTAAATTTTGTATCCTGAGTGTTACACAATCATCATCAATCAATTACGGCAAGACAAAGCCACAAGCTGTTCAATCTGCTGAATGTATGCAGATTTGTTCCTTTTCAAATTAGGCGGAAAATAATGAATCATCTGCAAACAGATGAATGTTTTTTAAGGGAGGGCAATGGGAAAGCATACACCACTTGCATGCTGCTGTTGTGGTGGAGTGCTGGCACAGTGAGATTCTTGAGGCTGTTTTCTCACAAGAACTTCAGACACCTCTGTACTTTCCGGTCTCATCACTCTCTCTGCACTCGGTCTGTACAGGGTGACAGACAGTGGGTACGGAAAGTATTCAGACCCCTTCACATTTTTCACTCCGTTTCATTGCAGCCATTTGCTAAAATCAAAAAAGTTCATTTTATTTCTCATTAAAGTACACTCAGCACCCCATCTTGACAGAAAAAAAACAGAAATGTAGAAATTTTTGCAAATTTATTAAAGAAAAACTGAAATGTCACATGGTCATAAGTATTCAGACCCTTTGCTCAGTATTGAGTAGAAGCACCCTTTTGAGCTAGTACAGCCATAAGTCTTCTTGGGAATGATGCAACAAGTTTTTCACACCTGGATTTGGGGATCCTCTGCCATTCTTCTTTGCAGATCCTCTCCAGTTCTGTCAGGTTGGATGATGAACGTTGGTGGACAGCCATTTTCAGGTCTCTCCAGAGATGCTCAATTGGGTTTAGGTCAAGGCTCTGGCTGGGCCAGTCAAGAATGGTCACAGAGTTGTTCCGAAACCACTCCTTTGTTATTTTAGCTGTGTGCTTAGGGTCATTGTCTTGTTGGAAGGTGAACCGTCGGCCCAGTCTGAGGTCCTGAGCACTCTGGAAGAGGTTTTCTTCCAGGATATCTCTGTACTTGGCCACATTCATCTTTCCTTCCATTGCAACCAGTCGTCCTGTCCCTGCAGCTGAAAAACACCCCCATAGCATGATGCTGCCACCACCATGTTTCACTGTTGGGATTGTATTGGGCAGGTGATGAGCAGTGCCTGGTTTTCTCCACACATACCGCTTAGAATTAAAGCCAAAAAGTTCAATCTTGGTCTCATCAGACCCGAGAATCTTCTCTCATAGTCTGGGAGTCCTTCTTGTGTTTTTTGGCAAACTCTATGCAGGCTTTCATATGTCTTGCACTGAGGAGAGGCTTCCGTCGGGCCACTCTGCCATAAAGCCCCGACTGGTGGAGGGCTGCAGTGATAGTTGACTTTGTGGATCTTTTTCCCATCTCCCTACTGCATCTCTGGAGCTCAGCCACAGTGATCTTTGGGTTCTGCTTTACCTCTCTCACCAAGGCTCTTCTCCCACGATTGCTCAGTTTGGCTGGACGGCCAGGTCTAGGAAGAGTTCTGTTCGTCCCAAACTTCTTCCATTTAAGGATTATGGAGGCCACTGTGCTCTTACGAACCTTGAGTGCTGCAGAAATTCTTTTGTAACCTTGGCCAGACCTGTGCCCTGCCACAATTCTGTCTCTGAGCTCCTTGGGCAGTTCCTTCGACCTCATGATTCTCATTTGCTCTGACATGCACTGTGAGCTGTAAGGTCTTGTATAGACAGGTGTGTGCCTTTCCTAATCAAGTCCAATCAGTTTAATTAAACACAGCTGGACTCCAATGAAGGAGCAGAACCATCTCAAGGAGGATCAGAAGAAATGGACAGCATGTGAGTTAAATGAGTGTCACAGCAAAGGGTCTGAATACTTATGACCATGTGATATTTCAGTTTTTCTTTTTTAATAAATTTGCAAAAATTTCTACATTTGTTTTTTTTCTGTCAAGATGGGGTGCTGAGTGTACATTAATGAGAAATAAAATGAACTTTTTTGATTTTAGCAAATGGCTGCAATGAAACAATGAGTGAAAAATGTAAAGGGGTCTGAATACTTTCCGTACCCACTGTATATGTTGCACATGCTACAAGAAACTTGCTATGATGTTACCTCTTCGCACTGGTGCCATGAACGAACAGGGAGCCACTAGAGAGTCAGAGAGAGAGGTGTGTGCGCGTGTATGCAGGGTTGAAATTAGCCTCTGCCAAATGCAGGTGTTTTATGCCGTGTTGGGTGAATTCGTTCAACCGGTGGCGGGTAAATAAAAGCCCGCAAACTTGACAGTGATTCACATCATGAAATACCAGTTTATCGGCCGTGTAACCGCCTGGGAATTTCTATGATTCCTGGCAGTTAATGGCACTTTACAACAAAGTATGCCTGTGCCGATAAGGAAGGAACTTGCAGGTGGCTTTCTGGCTTCTCGCCTTGAATGGCTCTAATTTGAATGTCACTTGTGTCTTTCTTGGCTTTCTCCCTGAAGACCCATTGATGAAACCACAGATGTTTCAAAAGAAAACAATAAAAAGAAACTAGTGGCTGGCAGATTTTTGAAGCCACCAGTTAGACACCAGGTAGACAAAACAGGTCATTTCCAACCCCAACCCAAATGTATTTTTTGTGCAATGGGCAAACAAAGATAATGTTCTTCAGAAAACACTTCTTGTTAATGTTTGGTTTTACGTATTGATTGCAACAATAATGTATTTTGCTAGTCGTCACAACCTGTTTAGATGAAACAATGCACTACTTGTGGTTGATTTTAACGATGTAACAGACAATTTGTATATTCTTTTTCTTATACCTATTAATACTTAAACTGTAGCTCTAGAGATACTTGAAGACAAGGCAGAGCTGATATTCAGTCCTTCTTTGAAGGTCCAACGTTGTTTCTATTGTTTCATCCACCAATTTTATGTCAATTAGGGTGCTAAATTTAAGAAACATAACTGTAGAAAACTGTATTTAAATATAACAGCTTAAGTTGAATCAATGCCTTTTTAATGTGTGCACTAAGACTGAACCTTCATAAATGAAGGATTCATTCATTCTAGATGAAGTACTTTGAGATATACGGTAATTTTCTGCGGGATACTTTTTTTTTTTCTTTTCTTTTTTTAGTCAGTCTCCAGGTAGTAAATGAAGATGCATTAGTTAACTGTTGCTCAACATCTTTGTCATATACCTGGGCTTTTGATAAACAAACGGGTTGAAACGTCTCTGGCACACAACCGGTCAACCCTGTACATGTATCAGGCCTCAGATGGTCACAGTTTTCCATCAGGATACTTGCACCTGTGCAGCTGGTCACTGTAAGGATCTTCCATTTGCACTGTGAGATCTGAAAAATGACATCCTCTTTAGATAAGACCTTTTTCTCTTAACATTTACATCTAAAAAAAAAAAAAAAAAAAAGCAGCTTTGAAACAAATCATTTTTAACAGGAGAATTTTTCCTTTTTCTTCTCTTCCTTTTTTCCCCGCCTCCCCCATCTCCCCCATCTCCCCCACATGTATTACCACGGAAAATCCACCCACACACACGTGACACACACATACGCACAAATTCTGATACATATGCATACTACATTTACATCATCAAAACAGTACGCCCCCATTCACCTGCCTCTTCGTTTTCCCTCTTTGTTTTGTTGCTGTCAATGTTAGCTTTATAGCTTCTTTTGTTTGCTTGTGCCATTTCTAAAATGTTTACTTGTTGCAAGTACTTGTTGCAAGCCATGTACCCTTATACCTGTGGTACAGAAAAAGTTGAGCAACAGGCTTACCAGACAAACACCTGTTCAAAAACGCATGTTCTATGAAGTGAGTTAGACTTACCCAGCGTATCTTTTGGTTACCTGGCTTCACTAATCCTAACAAATGACAACTTTCTGAGCAGTCACACGAAGCTGTTTATCAACTCAGTAAACCTCCACAGGGGTTTCCTGTGAGCACGTTTACATCAATGTGGTGGTGTTAGCAGTTTATGACCAATCACAGGCATGATCAAGTCTGCCCGTCAGCAGGTCGCCATATGCCACCAGCAAACTGTTTTAGAAAAATATGAAGAAGTTAAACATAGAATACATACTGCAGTCAACACAGTGCATTTATAAAAATGCAGAAAGAACTGGCAGAAAAAAGCAAGAAAAAAAACCCTGATTGTGAATGTACAAGTTAAGGCTATCACTGTCCATCATTCATGTTTGATAGATCTGACTGATGTTTCCTGTTATTCCCTTGATTTGTTGCACAGATATACCCTTGTGGAGTGTCTGACTGTTTAAAGTCCTGACGGTAACAAATGGAGCAGTATGGAACTAATAAAAATGTACATGTAAGTAAAGCCTAATTAAAAGGGATAGTGCGCTCCTTTTTGTTTCTGTTGTGGGATGATACCAGTAAAGCACAAAGAAAAACTTTTACTGTAACTTTTAGTGTAAAATCATGGACAAAGTGTTTGCTGGCCTCTCTCCCCTTCTCCCCTCTCAATTCAATTCATTTCAATTCAAATGAGCTTTATTGGCATGACAGATCAACAATCTATGTTGCCAAAGCAGTACAGAAAACATTTTCAACAACAAATTATTACAATATATACAGAAAAACAAATATAACAAATATGAATAAAAGACATTAACAATAACATGAATTATTTTTACAGTGTATTTCTAGGAAACATTAAGTGTGAGAGAGTCTCTCTTAAATCTGTATGTCACAGTGTAGGGGGAAGTGAGATTCTGATGGCAGAGTGAACACAGCCTGGCCTCTCTGAGTAACCAGTTCTGTCTGTGTCGGCCTGTTTCTATGGTCAGACTGTGTCCACTCAGTCTGTACATCGTCATGGTTTTCCTTAGCTTCACATCCCTCACTGTGCTTAGGTACTCTGCCAGCTTGTGCTCTCTGTTTAGGCTCAAATAGAATTCTAATTTACTTTGTGATTTGATGCTTTCCTTCCAATATTTGATATAATTGTCTTTTTGTTTTGAGATAATTACGTTGGGCCAGATTGTTTGGGGTGTTTCCTGAAGCCCTGGTGTTTGAGGGCGGAGCTTCAGGATCAGCTGGCAGAGGGGACACTTATCTGGATTCAACTGTTGGCACTGAAGGGCTTTGAACTGGTAGGAGTGGGGGTCACTGGATTGGAGGTGTTTATAGAATGTGATGGCTCTCTTTTGGATGTTAAGGATTAAAGTTTATTGGCAGAGTTCTGCCCTGCGTGCATTACTGGCCGTGTGTCTGTGGACTCTCAGGATGTTTCTACACAGTTCTGCATGCAGGGCTTCCAGCGGGTGTTTTTTCCCATTTAGGGAAGTCTTGGTTGGTTAATGGGCCCCATACTTAACTATCATATAAAATGACTGGGTCTATTATTGAATTGAGAATTTTGAGCGAGGTCCTAATTGGAATATCAATCTGAATTTTTCTTTTGATGGCATAAAAAGTCCTCCTTCCTCTCTTCAGCTCATTCACAGCCATGCCAAAATGTCCAGTGGGAGTGATGACTAAGCCTAAATATGTGTATTGTTTGGTGTGCTGGTTTCTAATGTGAATGTGTTTCTCTGAGAGTTGGATCTGCTTTGGAAGGTCATTATTTTGGTCTTGTTCATATTGACAGTAAGTGCCCATGTTTGGCTAAACTTGTGGAGGATGTCCAGGCTCTGCTGTAAACCCTCTGGGGAGGGAAACAGGAGAACCAGGTCAACATCAGACATTTGACCTCTGTGTCCTGCAGGGTCACACCAGCAGCTGTGGACTTCTGCAGTTCTTCTGTGAATGTGCTAATATATATGTTAAAGAGGGTTGGACTTATGTTGCAGTCCTGTTTCACCCCACGGTACTGCCTGAAATAATTTGTTCTTTTGTTTCCAATCTTAATTGCACATCTGTTATTTACATACATAGTTTTAATTAAATTATATTTTTTCCCCCCCAGGCCACTTTCTAGTAATTTGTTGAAGAGTCCTTCATGCCAAATCGAGTCAAAGGCCTTCCTGAAGTTTACAAAACAAGCATACATTTTCTTTTTCTTTTGGTGTACATGGTGGTTAATGAGAGTGCTGAGGGTGAAGATATGATCTGATGTGTGATGGTGAGGCATGAATCCAATCTGACTTTCATGCAGGACGTTGTGTTCTTTTAAGAAGTCAACGATCCGGGCGTTTATGATGCTGCAGAGCACTTTGACACATATTCCTCTGTAGTTCTGAGGGTCTCTTTTGTCACCACTTTTAAATATTGGTGTAATAAGACCTTGACTCCAACTCTCGGGGAAATATCCCACACTCAGAATTAAATTGAATCATTTGAGAATAGCAAATTGGAATTTTTCTGTGCTGTATTTTAGCATTTCGTTCAGTATGCCATCAGGGCCACATGCTTTTTTGATTTTGAGGGTTGGACTTATGTTGCAGCCTACAGACCGAGGCTCCTGCACAGCTGTAACAACTCCTTCCTGTTCCTGTTGATCGCTGTGTCAAAGTTGTTTCTGGGAGGCAGGTGGAGGTGGTCAGTAGGAGTAGGAATTAATGATTTCAGAAAGTGTTCCAGTCCGAGCATTAAGATCCCCAAAAGATGATGTTATTTCCCTGGCCCTGGTAGTGACATATCTCTGACTCAAGGCAGGGGGGATATATGTCATCAGAGAAATAAGGAGACTCGGAGGGGGGGATGCAGACTGCACAGGTATATCTTCCTGTGTCGGGATAAGATCTCTTTTGATTTTCAGCCAAATGTATTTTTTTTTCTATTTTGAGAATCTGTATTGAATTGTGTAACTGACTTGTACTATAATGAGTCCTCCTGAGTCTCTGCCTTGACTAACAGTCGATCGTTTTTGGGAAGGAGCGATAACCTCTCTATAGTTTGGGGGGCCGTGGGTGGGTACATCAGCTGTACACCATGTTTCTGATAGGATAATTATATCACTACTATTTACACTATTTACAAAATCAGAGGTTTTACTCTTCAAGCCAAAGAGTGAGGAGTAAGGACCTTGGATATTCCAACAGCTTATTTTAAATGAACTCATTGAGATTCTGAACCAAGGATGAAATTAAACAAAGACAAACACAGAAATAATCTGAACCCAGGTTACTTGGATAAACTATTAAACTGAAATATATGATGTAAAATATAATATAAAATATAACAAATGAATATGTATAAATATATGTATATTTAAATGATTACTTATTAAGTGAGGATTTGTTTCATTTTCTCTGAATGTTTAGAATAGTCATTTTAGTTTGATTATAAAAATATATATATATATATATAAAAAAAAACAGATTAAATCAAACAATGTTACTAATATATTATTATAAATGGTGGACCCCAGGAAGAGTAGCTGTTGCCTACTGTAATAGTTCATGGGGATCCTGATCAAATAAAAACCCTCTCTCTCTCTCACAGCTCCCGGAGCTCCTCGATCAAGAGATGTGATTGGTTGTTGGCCGTTTCTAATCCTCAATATTGCCGGCTCCACAGCAGTTTAGGTGTTCAGCATAAGTTACCATGGCAGCCTATAGGTAAGAAGTGAACCACATTCACTGAAAACAAGAGTTAACCACGAAGTCACTTTGCTAACCTAAAATCCTGCTTCATAGTACAGGCACCGGGTTAGCTCGCCAAAGTGCAATCACTTTGGCGAGCTTTTGGCACAGAACGTGAAAAGATTAATGAAATGCATATAAGTACAAAGGTTATTTAAATAACTCAAATCTTGAAAAAGTTTATCATATCATATCGTAAGGAATTGTATCTGAGATGCTATAACGTTAGGTGGCATATATTAGATAAAACTTGACTTTGTGCCATAAGTCAACAATAATATTTTGGTTTCACATTGGACTTGAGTTCTTGTCCTGTGAGGTTTTGATTTTCTCTTCTTTCCATTCCGACCTCTTCCCTCAGTAATTTTTAAAGTACGTGACCTGACTTTCTTTAGTCTTATCATAGTATGGCTGCAACACACCAGGTTAGGTTGTTGCCTAACAATACTTGCACAGAAGACAAGTCTGTTGTGAATCAGAAATACATGAAAATAAGTCAAATGTTGCAATAAATGCTACAATCTAAATGTTTTACTACAATCTGGAAATGCAGAACAGATCACAGATGTTTTAAGTGAAGAAAGTAAAAGCAGGGAAGATGAGCCACAAGATGGACTTGAACCCAGGCCGCCCCCCTTGGAGGACTATAGCCTCCGTACATTCAACAGTTTACTGCTTGGCTTTAAGCGCCGCATTAACATGAATTATGATCGAAAGAAAAGCAACTTTCTACGTTTGTTGAAAGTTTTCTGGCCTACCATTCAATGGATTGAGCTAGCTAGATACAGTAGCCAGTTCCCTCTCGGAACACTGATGGAGGGCCACTTTTTGACTTATTGAACAGGTGCTAGTTTATCTGTGCTTGGATTCTCATTTGGTAAGATTGTTCTGGAAAAACAATTTCTTTTAAAGTTGCACAAAGAGCTTGGCATTTTGAGTTCATTTGTATCTCAAGCCTTTTTGAGTCATAAATACTCCTACTCACTCTTAAAATATGGTGTTTGAGTGGCAAGTGTTCAACCAGTACATAGTTCTCCTGTAGCCTTCAAACTAAACAAGTCTGCAAGCATTCAGACAACAGGATATGAGTTTTAAAGAGGTCTAACAGATGAGCCGACAGGGCTGGAAATCTCATATTTTTATAATCTTCTTATCCAAGGTTTTCTCCCTGTCTATAGATTCTGAAAATGACTGTCTCATGATTCATTCATAAACTTACTGTGGCAATAGTCCTTACAAATATTTTAAGTAGCAATACTTTTATATATGTTTTTCCACTGCTTCAGCTCAAGGTCAGGGTTGTTCACTCACTTTTTTAAGAAATATTGCTCATTGTGGGCACTTAACTTTAGAAATAAATATTTTCATTAATTAAATTGCTTGATCTTCACTTCCAATGATTTTTTAATGAGACGGTCCCTCTCTTTGATCAAACATAATTTTTAATGATTTAGCTCAGTGTCTCTGCATACTAACATTTTCTAAGTAGCACCAGTAACAAAGTAATGTCAGACATTGTGCAAGTACTGGGTCATTTTAATTCATTTTAATTGGACAAATTAATTCAGTGGTTCTACTTGATGAAAAGGGGAAAAAAATGAATGAAGCCATTAAGATTCATTAAATACATGCAGTCACAAAGCTCACGGCAATCCATTCAATAGTTGACAAAGACAAATGTGAGTCTTGTAGTGGAGCTAAAAGTAAAGTCATATAACGGAAACACCGACGTTCATTCTCTCGGAACCATAAATGACAGACACGCTATCCAGTAGATGCTGACATATTTCTATCAGGACCAAATTAGTGCATGAACTTGCAATCCATCTAACAGACATTACCATCTCTGGAGCCAGAGAATTTTTAAAATATCAATGAAACGCCTGATCAGACCCACAGTATCAAAGGAAAATATTTTGAAGGTCCCAAGAGCCTCCTTCTCCAGCCTCTTACCCTATAATCTATCACTTGAATTTTTGAACTTTTTCTACTGGAAACAAACTTTCCAATTGGATGTTGCTGAAACAGAATAGCTGCACAGAAGTGCAAACACTGCAGTCACACAGCAGCCAGGTTTGAATGCAGAACCAATATTTTTTCCTCTGCAATTACCCTCCATCACATCACCTGTTTGTGGCTCTCAGTCTCTCACAGCAGAGCGCAGTAATCAGTATGCTAGTACCCTTCACCATATGTGGCACCTTGCCTCTCAACTGACACTCTGACACTTGGGAGGTGAGCCACAAACAGATTAATTTGCTTTGCTGCAATATGAGCCCAAAATTCAAATGTGTGCAGTTCAAACACAGCAAAGCTGTCTCTAATCATTCTCCATGCAGAGCATGTCATCAAAGGCGGCACAATACAATCACAAAACCATTTAATGATCTCAAAATTGTCCAAATAGCGACTGGAGTCATTTGTTTATTTAGTAAAAGTGATTTTAATGAATATACATTTTTATTGGTTGGATTTTATGTATTAGCAGACAAATCCAATAAGAGAAGCACGTTGAAATATATGCAGACAGATTAAATGACGGACTGGTTAGGATGGATTAACAGACAGGCACGCACATGTATTCAGTTCAGATCACTTGGAGTCTTTTTTTTTTTTGACATAGCTGCCCTCTTGTGGTTATTTTAAGAAATAAAATATGTGAGGACCAACATTAAGATATTCTGTTTCATTAGCAGTTTGTATAACACCCAGTACATTCCAGCACATTATATTCATAAAACACTTGATGTGTACTAGTGATAGCATGATAGCAGTCTCATTTGTTTATTTTACAAATGCAGTTTTGTTTATGTTGTGTCGGCAAAAAAGGTGTAAGTCACTGAAAGATTATTTTTATTTAAATAAATTAAACACAGTCATACACGATTAATCAAAAAGACTTGAAGTCAAAAACACAGAAATTGAAATTAGGAGAGTAGGAGAGTACATAATTAGGATGTTCACTTACTTACTTACAAAATACTGCATTGGAATTTCTCTCAAAATAAAACATTTGCTTCTTTTTTTGTCTTACTTTTTCCTGCTCCTCCTTTTGAACAATGCACATTATAGAGCAAGATCATCTCATGTAAGTATAATTAACTCATCTTTAAAATCTCAATTTGCATTATTCAAACTCTCCAAAGAGTTGTAGCACTGTAAGTGTATCTTTAGAGTCATCTTCATCTATCATTAGCTGTTTGCGACTCGGTGATGAACGGAGGCAGAGAGTCTATGGTCCGACATCTAACTCTCCTGTACAGCAGCTGAGAGCTTTTCCTACCTCTTCATACCATGTGATGTTGTCTGTAATGAAGTCTGGGCAGCTGGCCTGCTGCTGGGGATGACTCTCAACCCTGGACAGCAGTAAAGCTCACAATCAGATGGCTATCAGCCTGCTCCAAAAACACAAACATGAATTAAGGGACCTGGTCTCACCCCGAGCAGCGTGTCACTACGAGAGAGGGTGCAGCAGAGCAGCCTGCTTCACATCTGCTGAAACCACTGGAGGAAAGTATTGATTTGCATTCAAACTGCATTATGTCATGTAAAAGAGTTGTTATTTAGCAGTTGTGATGTACCAAGGTAAACACAGATGTCAGACAGCCTATGTAAGAGCTCATTTATCAAGCATTGAAATGTCTTTATATTTTTCAAACGATGATTTGAGAGGAATAGAACAGCATTTTTTGGGAAATACTCTTACCAGCTTTCTTTCCATAATTTGACGCAGCCAGACTAGCAGTTTATCACCTTCTTCTTAAGCTTTGTACTATGCTACGCTAGCTGGCTATCAGCGCTAACCTCAAATTCTACATACAAACCTCGAACTCTCTGCTCTCTTTCCAAAATAGCGTAAAAAAATATGTAAACTCCATCTGCAAAGTTTTTGAAATTAGTTATACTGTAAACCATTTTCTTCTTTCACATTGGGATTGTCCTTCTTCCTGCATTTTCCTCAGAGGTGTCAAAAGTATTCACATTCATTACTCAGGTGGAAGTATAGATACTAGGGTTTAAAAAGACTTCTGTAGAAGTTGAAGTATCAACTCAAACTTTTTTCTCAAGTGAAAGTGTAAAAGTACTGGTTTCAAAACTACTTAAAGTATAAAAGTAATGTAAGGGGAAAAAATGCCATTAAGGACAAAAGCTTAGCACAGCGCGTCGGAATGGTTTATGTTAATACTTCTCATCCAACCACAGTCTAATTCACTCTATCCGGATGGCGCGATTTATCTGGATAGGTTTTTTTTTGTTGTTGTTTTTTTGAACGATGACAAGCCGGAATGAAAACAAGCCGAAATGAAATAGGAGTTAACGAGACTATTTTTAAAATATAAGGAGTAGAAAGTCCAGATAATTGCATGAAAATTGAAGGAGTAGAAGTAAAAAGTCGGCTGAAAAATAATTACTCCAGTAAAGTATAGATACCCTACTTAAGTAAGGTAACAAAGTATTTGTACTTAGTTACTTGACACCTCTGATCTTTCTCTATACCATTTTTCAAGCCCAGTGACGTTTCGGCAGATGGCTGTTCATGGTTCTGGTTTTCTGCCTCTTAAAAGGAAGTTGATTCTTGCAACTGTTACTTTGCTCAGTTTTGCTTAGTGCTCATCATGGATTAATGTTGGGTCTTTGTAGATAATATAACAAAGAGTAAGGTCTTTTACCTGCTCCTTTGTGTTTACCTCAATAGAACAAGTGGTGATATGAGGAAACACAGTTTCTCTGTAAATTCAATCTACCCATATTGGCAGGTTTCACAATTTACTGCAGTACTGCTCATGACGACTGATGAATCTCTTATTCCCTGCTGCTGTTTCCACAAATCTCTCCACAGATCTTTTCTGCTTTGACATGGTTGATTGCATTCTGCTCATTCGCTTAGGAAATGAGTTTAGGCTCGCAGGTAGCTTACTGAATTTGTTTAATCACATCTTGCCGGTGACTAATTCAAGGTTGAATGAGGGTACTTCATTTCACCCAGCATCATCTTAATGTGGTGTTTCCCCTCTGATCACTGCTCTGTCATGTTTCACAATGAGGTAAAGGTGCTTGGCTTGACTCTGTTTTTCTTTATCTGTGGAGTTTGTCGTGTTCTCTTTGGACTTCCTCTAGTTGATCCAAAGACATGCTGCATCTGGACTGAAGACTTTAAAGTGACCTCAGGTGTGAAAGTGAGTCTCTCTCTGCAGTATAGATATAGCACTGCAATTGCCAGTGATCAACAGAAGCTTTTTTTTTTTTTTTTCTTCCTTTGGCTCAAGAGCAGAAAACTGTAATGCATTCCACTGCTGATGCCATTACATGCAGAAGAAGGTGTAAAGATTACAACCGTCTTAAGTCTTATTGGCCTTAGTTGTGCATAATATTTGATGCACTACTTGACATCTTGACGTGTGAAATTCTCAGGAAAGGTAATCAAGAGCATTCTTCACATTCCCTGCGACTGCCCTTTTATCAGCATAATTCAGAGGGTAATTTCAGACAAAGAGGCTGTTACACAACATTGAACCCTGACGGGGGGGGGGTCAGCCTGGCAGCCAGCTAATGCTATTAGGATGTATATACATAGTGAGAGAACACCTACTGCACCTGCTGTGTGGGGTATGTTGCATAAAGTTTAAATTCCAGGCCAAGACAACTTTTCAGAAGGACTACCAACGTTTACAATATCAATTCAGTTCATCTGGTGATAAAGTGTTCACTTAAAGTGTCATTAAGAGTTTCACTTAATGTTCATTTTGACTAATCGTTAGAAATTAGTTGTAACAATTTTGGCAATTTTAGATAAAGGATCTTGTTTTTCTTACTGTTCTTATTTAATACGGTTGATGTTTTTATTAGCACAGTTTCATACTTTTTACAGTGACTACTTCCTAATTAAATGAAGCTCTACTTGATTTTTTAATTTATTTTCAAATAATCTGCTTTTACCATGATATGAAGAGATTTCACATTCACAGATACAAGTTAAACTGCCCCATGTATGGAGGCTGTGTTCCTCCAGGCAGGCGGCCCAGGTTTGAGTCCGGCCTGTGGCTCCTTTCCCGCATGTCATTCCCCACTCTCTCTCTCTCCCTGATTTCCAGCTCTGTCCACTGTCCTGTCTCTCATTAAAGGCCCAGAAAGCCCAAAAATAAAATCTTTAAAAAAAAAAAAAGAACTGTCCTCGCTGATAGACATCTGTTTGAAGTTTGTCTCCCTATATTTAAATATTTTTTTCCAAAGCCATAAAGTCTTGTGTCTCAATCAGTCCCTTACCCTTGATGATAACAGAATCACTGCAGGTATTTCAGTTTCTACTGCAGGTCAGAGCAACGTTTGATTTAAGATTAAAAAACATTATGTCAGTCACGTCTGATAATAAAACATATAGTTTGATGAAATAGTTAACTAGCAAAAGTTAATATGCACAACAGAATGTTGTTTTTTTTACCCTTTTAGATATAAATGGTCTCAATCTCCCTATTTTACTTTCTGCACAAACAACACTTTGAAAGGATGGTATGATTGGGGGTTTAGGGTAAAAAAGGGTAATTTACTTGAAAGGAAATGTGTGAAACTGTTCAATAATAATTTCAGATTGATGAGTTCAAATACCAGCTTGTTAGTAGTTTCCAGTCTCGTGTGCCACATGCAAACACCTATATGGCCACTTACTTTAGGTGGTGTCTGTTACAAAGAGGGCACCCAGTCAAACACTCATCACAGCGGCTGATTTAATATACAGCCTCACGTGCTAAAATCTGTCTCCCTTCCCCTCCATGTGAACCCATGTGAGAGGAAACGTTTTTCCTAACTCAATCACCCAATTTCTATTAGATCAAGGCGTTTTCAGCTCTGCCCAGCAGACATGACTCCTCTGCAGTCGGTGGAGTATCAGGTTATTAACGGCTCAGACAAGAAAATTATCCCTCGATCGGCAGGATCTCGTTAATGATGACACGTTGAGCTGCTAAACCCTGAAATTAAACACTGCCCACCACACCCATTAACTATCATTAATGGTAGAAATGTTGCAAATTTTAATCCTTTTCATTGAGCATGTTGAAAGCATTTTTTGGAGCTGTTTACTTACAGTATTACTGGCATACCAGTAATTCACTACTGTGTGTGTTAAAGTGAACAAGGAGAGGTAACTGCTAAGGATGCAATACAAAGATGAATCTTATTGTGTGAGAGAGGTGGGCTTAAGACTTGAGCAAAGTATACACTGAGTTTGACATGTGATAGATTTAAACCCTTTTCACACATATGGAAATCTCCTGAAAAACTCCGGAGATTTGGCTACCCGGAGGTTCTTTAGGCTGTGTGTGAACGCAAACAGACGCATTTTTCGCGCGGACTTTACCCGGAGTTTCTCCTGCTGGACCCCCTAGTTTTTCTTTCCGCAGAAAATCTGAGTGAGCTGATGTCTGAAAGCGGCAGCATATACTCCGGAGATTTCAATTTGAGCCAATAGAAAGAGAATGACGTTTATATAAAGTGACCGCCTAAAGTGTCTGCACGTGACCACTACGATCTCCGTGCACGTAATTAAACGGCTGCATTATGTTTTCTGTTCGTCAGTTTGTTGTTCTCCTCTCTTGTGGATGATGTCATTCCATTGGATTACACATAGCATTGACATAAAGACAAATATTCTCATTATAGCGTTGTGTAGCGGACTCTGTTGCTTTGGCCGCTACTTCCGCGTTGTTTTTTTACGTCACATTGTACCTCTGGAAATCCCCCGAGCCCCCCCTCCCCTCTGACAGATATAGTCCCCCGCTGTGAGGAGCATATGTGAACGGCTAGGTCGGGGGAATCTCCGGAAAAGTCCTCCTGTAAATATCTAGATATTATCCAGAGTGCATATGTGAAAACGGCTTTATTAAAGAAATACTCTCTGGCACAAGCCTCATCTGTCTTCTCAGAGACATCTGAGGCTGCTGGGTCCTGTAGCTGTAACTCCGACTCTAATTGTTTTTCATAAACCTGTTTTACACATCATAGAGCGCTTGGCATATTGAAATGCGTTTGGTGACAGTTTGAAACAAAGCATCTGACACAAGTATGCAAAAGTTAACTTTGTTCAAAGAACTGAAAAAGTAAATGCTAAAAGTGCTGTTGGGTTCATGAAGCACAGAAAAGCACCAGTAGGATAAGCTATTTAAGCCTAAGGACAAAAAGTACCAAGTGCTGGTGGACTTTGTACCTTCACTGCTGGGGATTGGATGTGGGTTACTGTGTGGACACTCCAGGACCTTATTTGGAAAGCTGCTGAGCTGTAGCGCGCTGCAGGGGGTCCTTACGAGTCTGCAGGGGAGCTCGGCAAAGGCGAAAGTGCATAGGCAATGCAATAGTTGGAATGTCTGAAGAGTTAACACATTGTGTATTAAATCTGTGTAACGAAAAGGCTCATTGAGCACCTTAGTTTGTTTAACAGTCCACACATTCCAGACCCCCTCCAATGTAAATCATGTATTAACAACCTGAAAGGCTTTGTCAGATTGATGAACGCTGTGATGTCACAAGGTGAAACATTATTCTCATTTGGGGATATTTACTTACTGAAGAAGATACAAATGTTGTGTCTGACGAGTTTTTAAATTTAAAACGACTGAAGAGATCAACAGCTAATAACTTCCAAAGAGAAATAAAGGACAGAAATCTAAAAAGACGTGTACAGCGACGGGACACTTTACTGGATACTCTTTCAAATGTTTGCTTTGGAATTATTGTGCAAGGAGCTTCTTAGCTACAATATATAGGAAGCTATAACCAAGAAATAATCTGACCCTCTGATTTTTATTTTGTTTGTACAGAGTCATGCCAACCGACCCCCTTGGTTTCCAGCTCTTTATGCTTTGCTAATTTCGCCAGCTGTTTGCTGCAGAGATTAGACCCTCTCCTCTTACTCTATTTCACATATCAACAATTTTTAAGCCAAAAAAGAGACAAGAAGCTAAGTTTTGTTAAGTTAAAGCTAATTTTTTTTTAAAAAGTTCAGTGCTTTAAAAGCAACACAGTGTCATTCAGTATGCAGGTCTTCAGATAAGACAGCAGGGAAATGAAGTGAGGTCAATTTCATTTACCCAAGGACAAATGTGAAAATATTAATGTGAGCAAATCCTGGGGAAAAAAGCTAAATAGCCTAGCTTACAAGCATCGTATGATTGTGACTAGTATTAATATGAATATTAACATTAGTATTAAAAGTGAATATTACCTAATGAATACTTCTCAGACAAAGTGTTTCTGCTCTCAGTACAGAACAGTCAAACACTGATTGATCGCTCCCTATCATGAGATGTTTATTTAGCTAATTATAAACCTGAGTGGTGAGTCCGACGTTCTTCAACATAAGAAACAAAGAATAATGTTTTTGAATAATTCAAAAAAAGATTTAAAAAAAAATGTTGTTCCTTTCTGTGTCTGTTTTTTCCCAGTCCATTCATTTAAAGTGTTCATGTGCAGCACAAACATTTTGTCCTGCTCCTGTCACCTTCTCTCTCTCTGACGGTTTACTTGCACTTTCCCTGCACTTGCTAACCTTCCAGCCCTCTTATCCTTTGATCCTTTTACGCTTCTAACCCAATCATGAAATCAGACCTGCTTGTATTTAATAAGGTAAAGAAAATTACATTTTGGTCGTGCTTGATCAGTTGTGTCTCCTTAATGTGATACCAGGAAACAGCACTCAGAGCAGGTATAATGGAACCTGCAGCTCTTTGTTATTCATGCACGTGTCACCAGAGTTTTTCTAATTCCCCAAACAAATTAAAGATATTTCCGTTTAATTTAAGATGCCAGTTTGCTCCTATTTCAGAATCTTGAGATCTTTGTTTCCCTTTTGAATAAAATAAAACATTATGAAGGTATAAACACTATTTTATATGATTCACAGACAGCTTTACAGACACTGAGACGTGTGCTCCTTTTGATGTCTTTGTCGTAGTGGCTCCGCTCAGAAACATTGTAACCGCAGACTTTGTCTATACTAAATAATTTAGAAATCAAAATGTTTAAAACTACTTAAAATAAGTATTTAGTATTGTTTTAGAATCTTGAATATTTACTGAGAAACCTGAGGGTTCTTTTTTTTTACCCTGCGGGATACCACTTTCCTGTTCATGCAACTTATTTTCCATTATTGACTTTGACTTGAAACACTCAGAAAAGGTCCAGTGCTTTAGTTACTGTTTAACTAAATGCCGTGAGTCATAATATGCTATTTTTTTGTCTTTTTTTTTTACCAAAATGCCTCCACACTGCCGACTTCTTTGGTGGATCCAAAGCTTGACTTCTGTGTCCCTCTCCTATATAAGCTAATAGACTGTCTTTTCATAAGAACATAAAGCTGGTGCCCTCAGGTGTCTCTTTGTTTTAGATGTTTTGTGTAGGTTGCACCAAAAACTAAGTAGGTATAAGATGTGCTCGGCTGGTCAGATCTAGTGACAGAACACATGTTTGGCTGTACATTTGTATGATGATGTTGTGATTGGCTGTTAACCAGAGAGTTTACAGATGTAGTCTTTGCGAAGCAGCTCTGTTGAAATGAACTATTTTTCTATTTTTTCTACGACATAAAATACATCTGGAAGTGTCACTTTAATTTGATTTTTGAAAGCTTATTCACAACTGAAAAAAGGCAGTTGCTTTCAAGTGGCTAATTTAGGATTAAAGAGTCGTGCTTAATGGTGGGGACGTCTAAGTCAGTAAATTGAAGTCAGTTGATTGTGGTGTTGTTCCTTCATGGCCTAACAAAAGTGTTTGTTTATTTTAATTGAAAATTTAAAAAGTAGTGTTCATTGAACAAAAAGTGGAAGTTTAATAAACTTTTTTCTGCCACAGAGCTTATTTTCAGCAATAATCCAAAAGCCCATAGATCCAAACAGCCAATCACAATGTGCATATAAAAGTACAGCCAATCCTACTGTTTAACAATACTAGAATTAGATCTCTTAACCTGAACTCATCTGGTTCCTACACCTTGAACTTGAGAAAAATAAAAAACCTTAGCCCTTATGATTAATTAACCGTGACATGTTAAACCACCCGTGCTGTAAACAGTTAGCGGCTTCATCCCTAGTCGTGTTTGACTTTCTCGCTGTCAGGGTCATAAAGTCGTGTCATAATGTTTATTTTTTTATTTCCAGTGATAATGAGATACAGTCTATAGCTATGGCTGGACTAGTCCCTCAACAAAAATGAAATCACATGTCTTGTTAAGCCCCCTGTAATGCTAGAGTGAAACTGAACACCTTTCATCTGCAGGACAAAACTCAACAGCGCTCGTCACTTCGGAGCTGCAATAGTAGATTTGTTTGGCTAATGTTAACCAGCAAACACAATTGCTGTCCTTATGTTAGCTGTAACAAAACCACAGGTAACTGAACTCAAAACACAGTCTTTGGTTAGGGGGGAAAAAAACACTCTTTACTTCTTACAAGCAGACAGAATCCAAAAAAGTGATCCGAGAGGACCAAAAGGCTTGTACGCGTCCTTTAGCATAGGATACACTGGACCATCCTTTACCAAAGGAGATGAGCTATGACGCCCCACAATTCCTTGCGGCCGCAACATTTAAAGAGAGTCGCGCATCCGACCGTTCAAGAACATTAACGATGATCGTAAAGTGACACAGATGATGTTTTATTCAACATATTTCATTCACTTAAGAATGCTGTGCAGTTGTACATTTGTATGCTCAAAACATTATGTGTAGGCTATATCTTGCAGAAATGTAACAATTAATTTCATACAATCATACTTAGTTTGATGTTGATTTCTGAGTGGACAGGAAGCTGATTGTTTCACTTTTCTTACTCATAGCCTGGTAGTCTATATTTATTTTATTTCAATCCCAACCTATTTCACCGGTAAGAAGGCACAGGGGAAAGTTTTTTTTAGATGCGTTTTTTGTAGTCCATTTTCTGAACATTGTAGTTTCAACACGGCAGACCCCACGTCATTAACCTCCGCCGGCCCGTCGCATTTAATGACGTCTCCTAGTGGAAAATGCGGTCGGATTGTCAGAGGAACGAGATCGCCTTTTCCTGAGTCCTTTATGAATTCTCCTAACATCTTTCCTTGACCTCATGACGTTTTCGCGGGGTTAAGGTAAAGTGGATAGTGAAAGGAGATAGGAGGGACAACTCGAACGCACCCTAAATACTAAGGTGAGGGGGAAGACAACGAGATGCAGCTGGGAACAATCAGGGCGGGGCAGACAATCACACAGGTGGGAAACACATGAGGGCAGGAAGTGAAGGATCTGAAATGAGGAGAGGTTAGTGACCCAAAACTGGAATTAATACAAGTAGACATTAAAACATAACGTAAGACACAGAGCTGGACATGACACTAGCAGATAAATGCCAGCGTTAGCTTACATTATGGTTTAGTTGTACACTAGGAAGGGGGTCAGCCCTATGTTCCCACATGCCAACCCGGCTTTCCAGAGGTATTGATGCGCTGCAAACTATGGATTGCGTCCAGTTGCTGCGCTTCATTCGACTGATCTGACCGGAAGCTAGTCAATGCGAGGCCCCTGTGCTACTTAGTTAAGTTTGTCTATTTAAAAGGACAATGTGCACTTACATTAAATGTTTGCAATAAACAAAGAGATGGGCGCACCAGATTTAGCTAAAAGCTACATTCCATCTGTAGTCCATTGCTATTGGAAGATAGGTTGGGTGTAATCGGCTACCAAATTGGGAGAAAGGGGGATAAAATCTGATACAAATTCATGAAAAAGGAAATGTGGGAACATAGGCATGCTCCCCTAGGGAGTACGCTAGCTTTAGCTTGTGTACGCGCTATCTCTAAACAATCACTGATCAAAGTTTTAAACAGATAGCTGTATACTCTCAAACTCAGATTAAAAGACAACACAGCTGTCCAGGGCACAAACACACTTAAACCATCTGATAAGTTTGATTGATATTGTTTTGACTGGACCTTTTGAATAGAAAATACAGTTTATCTGTGGGGAGAAAAAGCCATAAAGGTGATATGTGTGCTAAAGTTTGGAACAGTGTTTCTTGTTAGAAAGCTTCCACTATTCACACCTGTCCAATGTATTTGTGTTGGGGAGAGGGGGCGAGAGCGAGCTGGTGCACTGATGCAGCTTCTCCGGGCCGGTCCGTCCCGTACACAACTGTGTTTAACGTCTGCTGTGTCATGCAGTGGCAGTGTAAACAGCATTGTAATTTTTCCACATCACAAGCGGGTCCTCAGTAAACTAACATTAAAAGATTTGAAACATCAAGGGTCACATGCTGCATGTTGCACCACAGAGTGGATAATACAATCATCATGTGGGATGAGAAGCACATGTCAAGAGTATTGTGTCGACAATACATTTTCATCAGACCCAGCATGTGCTTCATATTGTACATAATACATTAAACGTTGTTAATTGTGCTCTTTGATAACCTGAAATGTCAAAGTGCCTGCTCTCTAAATTTGCTTAAATGTGTTACTCACGTGTGCATCTTATACCCAGTATGACAAGCAATTGCTTCCAAGTGTCTGAAAGATGTGTTTAATTTCACGTGCTATTCATTTAGATGCTAACTAATATGCAAATGATTGTTTGTAATTACATTAGCATGCTCACAAATTATATTTCTCATTCAACGACAGGAAAACAGGGACCCGATCCCATCTGCTTTGATGCAGCAAAATCATTTTCATCTAAACTTTGTGGTTTGAACAACATGTGCAGGTTTATAATTTTCTGCAGACATGTGGCTTACTTTCTAAAAGTGACGTGTCATTGACGCAGCGCATGGAGAGACAAGACAAAAGCTGGAGGCAGCTTATCCAGGTGAAACGTCTTTTGTCAGGTCTGTTCTGGGTCCTGTTGTGTAATGACCCACACGGATCAGAGACTGTGACGAGAGCCTGCAAGGCCAGACTGCACCAGTCTCTTTGTTAACCTGTGCCTTGTTCCTGTCTGAGTCCTCATACAAGAGAAAAGAAAAAAAGGGGGAACTGGCACCAGCTTTCTTACCATTAGCCCCCTCCCATGCTGCTTCCCTATTAGCCACATAGACAGACGTCTTTCTTACACCTAATGTCAGGAGGCTGAGGGAGCAACAAGAGGAACGTGTCTGAGGCCGAACGCTGGAGGTCAGATCAAGTTTACGAGAGCAGGCCAGCCACAAATGAGAGAGGAATTCGAAGACCCTCACTGAAATAAAAGATGGTTCTGAAGTCTTTGCATGGTTTCAGGTCTGTGGAAGAGATGTGACAGGGTTTCAAGAATTCAATAATGTGTATGTTTAAAACAAATATAAAGTGTGGATGATTGCAATTACTTTACTTTATGTTTTCAGTGGACATTTTTAAGCTTCTAAAACAGGCATTGTCACTTTTTGCTAACTTGTGAAACAAATGTTTCACATCACGTTCATTTTTACGAGGTGTATTACTGAGATAACAGTGCAAACAAAGGACTGAAGGGATTGGTAATTTATGTCGGAGGATAATCTTGATTGTGATAAAAACATGCAGTTTATTGTTTTCTATATTGTCTCTGATTTTGGATTAATTTTCCACAAAATGCAAAAACTGAATCAAATAAAATAAGGCATTTCTTTTGACTGCCAGCTTATCCAAATGTTAAACTGGTAACCTGTTTTCATGGCATTAACCAATTGCTCATATTATAATAACTGAAATGGGATGCATGTACAATATGTGATTTTAACATTATACTATTTAATACACTATCTTCAGGTGTTGGATAAGAAACTGTTGCGCAGTAGAGTAATGGCATAAAGTTTCGGCTATGTATGATGATATAATCAATGAAAAGACCATCCTTCATGAGAACTTGGTCAGCTCAATTAGCTTGCATTGTATGCACTGAGGCTCCACAGAGATGCAGCGGTCAGGGCCTTTCTCTTTATGGAGTTTGCATGTTCTCCCTGTGCATGCATGGGTTCCCTCCGGCTTCCTCCCACAGTGCAAAGACATGCTCATTAAGTTAATCAGTGACTCTAAATTGTAAGTAGGTGTGGATGAGAGTGCGACTAGTATGTTGTCTATGTATGTCCGCCCTCTGTTTCTACTCTCGCCCAATAACAACTGGTTTCGGCTCCAACCCCCTGCAGCCCTGAATGACATTGATAATGGATGGATGAATTCATTAGCAATGCACCGAGTCTCTTCAAGTTCTTGATCATAGCATCTCACTGAGTACGATATTGCCCTTAATGGGATCCTTTTAAGTGGTAAAATAAACATTTTCAACAATTTCAGAATCAACATGAATAAGAAATCAAGCACTTGTGCACATTTGATGCTTTATTTACATCATTATGAGACAAAACAAAAGGTGAAGACAAGCATAGAGTTAATGAACCACAATCAACTCATCAATATATAGAAACACCCTTTTTGTTGTGTTGCTTTACAGTGTTTAGACTGAAATAAATCCAAAAATTCAAGTGCCGCTTTGAATTTAAGTACAAGGCAGAGTGGTTCACTTATTCCAGCAATAATAAAAAAAAAAGGTTGCACTTACTCGAAGAGCTTTAATAATGAACATGTTCTTTGGTCGTAATAGTTAAGTAAAGGCACGTTTACTTTGTGCATAGGTTTTTCCTCCAATATGAAGCCACAGCTGGTGTCTTAAGCTACAACATAGAGCAAACCTTGTTGCACACTATAGTGAATAACATGTCGAGTATCTTTATAAATAATGACACTGTGCGGTTTCTTTTATTCTCGTTTTTTCTTGGAAGTGCAGCAAACTTCCAAAACCTGTCACCCGGAGAACCTCTGTGATCTCTGAGACGTTGTTTTGACTTCATGATCTCTGAAGCTTCATGGCTTTTTTCTTCTTCTCCGGAGTCTTTCATGCTTTTTCTGGAGTCTGTGTGAGACAATGAGACTCCTGTGGCTCTACAGCGCGTGACTCATCTGACAGACTGCGATATCTATCCAGCTTTCTGCACACGAGGTTGTAACCTCTCTTATGCAAATTCACAGCAAACCTCCTCTTCAGTGTCTGTGTTTAACTAAACAGAGTCGATCCGCCTCCTGGCGAACACCGCCGACATGCTTTTCACTATTCCCTTGAACCCCGAAGGCCTCTTCATGGTCAGTTTGGCGTCCTTCATCCTGTCCACCAGCCCATGAAACACCACGAGCACGCTGTGGTAGTTCTCGGCCGCCGACACCTCGTAGAACAGGCAGTCGCTTTTGAGAGCGAGCAGGCGGCCCTCCTCGCTCGCCACCGTCCGCCTGTGGTGGAGGTCCCTTTTATTACCCACGATCACTATGGGCACTTTGTCCGTGTTCAGGCAGTCTCTGGTGGACTTGATGGTCTGAATGAGTCGGCTCACGGTGTTGAAACTGGCTCTGTCGCAGATGCTGTAGACGAGAACAAAACCGTCTGCCCACTGGACCTTCTTCTCAAGGAGCGACGTCTCCACGGTCAAGTCCTGTCAAATCACACAATTTAAAATCAAATACAATAAAATAACAAAACACATTTTCTCAAGTTTAATGAGTTTTTCTCTTTTCTTAAACTTTAACTTCATCAACACGTTTAGTTTTTTTAGAAGTCAAAGAAAGTGTGAAAGCTTAGGTAATCGTGATATTAACAGCATGCTATTTAAAAACTGATTTGGGGAATTCTCTTTATAATGTTCTGTTATTTACAGTTCTTTAACGAACATGTTGCTTAAGTGAATTGTTAATTAAACTATCCTTGACTTTAAACTTTTCCCGCCTTGATATAACCACATGTAACATTTTAAAACTGCATATTAATGAATAGGTACATGAAAATGATTAAACCTTGTTGTTAACATGATTCTACCTTTAACTTCATTGTGTCTGGGAAAACCTTTACAAATAATGAAGAATGTCTTTAAGAGAATTTCTATTTTTACTCAATTTAACCATTCTTAGTGCAATCATGTGCAAACATGTCAGCAGAATAAACAGTCGTTTAAAAGTTATTCATTCATACCTCAGAATAATGAGAGTCCCAAACATTGAGAGTTATTTCTCTACCGTCCAGCACGAAACTATGGCCGTAGATGGACTCTGCAAGACACAAAGTGTGCTCAGGTTACTTGAAAAGTTAGAAAAGAAGAATATTCTGCATTTTGTCGATTTAAGTAGGCATAAGACTTACCAATATCTCCGTACTCTCCAATGAATCTCCGAGTTAAGAGGCGCACAGTAAGAGCTGAAAAAACGACATTTAACCCACAATGAGCAGAGGAAACTTGTATTTTTCACAGTTTTTCTTCAATATATATATATATATATATATATATACGTTTGACTTTTCCTTTTTTCTTTTGTTTTACCTGATTTCCCGACACTCTCGGTTCCCATCACGACAATGTTGGACTCCATCTTCAGTGGCGCAGCAGTGTGGAGCCGCTCAGCTCTGCAATGTGTCAGCAGCAGCAGGCTCACAGCACTTGTTATAAGAAGGAGCTCAGTGGGCGGGGAAACAAATCACTCACAACAACCACAACAACGACAGCAATCATGTCATTATTCTGCCCTCACGTGGATCCTGCTCCTGCGATCAGCTGATTGAAAAGACAACGTGGAGTAACACGCTCAGAACTGAATGTTCTGGGGGCACGTTAGCGTTACATACCACCAACACCATGTTGATAAAACGATGCATACTGTATGGCTACATGAATTAATGAATGAAAGCTTTATTGCCCCTAGGGGAATTTGCCTTGCACAGAGAGCATAAAAAACACAATACAAACAATTAATTTAATAATTTAATCAGACAGTTTGCTAACTTAAGATTTAACACGCGTAGCCTAATGATTAGATAACAATACAGTTCTTTCAGATAAAACAACTTTGAAAATGTCTCCACTTTAGTTAACCACAGTGCACTTTTTGACTATTAACATAAAACTCACAATATTTTCTGTATTTGTAGAACATTTCACTTTAAACGTGCAGGACTATTAAATGTTACAGATATTCTCGATTTGGGTATTTTCAACCTTTACTTGAAGAATAGATTATCATTTTATTGTGTCATTTTTTTTATTCTCTCCAGATCCTGATATTAATCAATCAGTGTTTTACTATTGTAGAGCCAAATCACAACCAAAGTTATTGTATTACACTCTACATGAAGAGCATGTTGAACAGGGTGCAGCCTCAGACCTGCATGCAGCGACTAAGGAGCGGAAAATTTGAATTTTAAGAGCAAAACAAAAATTAGAAATCTGAATTAGAAAACAAGATGGCAACAAACAATCTCGTCTCAGTCTGGTCGAGCATGAAGACCGCTCAGAATATTCAAACAGTGTTGAAATCATCACATTGAATTGCTTTAATGCAGATACTGAGTTTGAAAATGCCTTGAATCATTTTTACAATTGTTTTTATATCTTTGATTTTAAATCAGACATTCAAGAACTGAATTTTAAACTCAAGGACAATCAGCACTTTGACATATCCCAAAATGCTGTAGAACAGGCCTTCCTCTCAGTTACAATAAATACATCTTTAACAGATCATTAAAGGAACAGTACATACCCCAGGTCTGGAAAGATGCTGTGGTGGTCCCTGTTCCCAAAACTAGTTCCCCTAAAATCCTTAATGGTTTTAGGCCAGTCGCTCTTACATCAATTGTGATGAAAGTCTTTGAAAAACTGGTCAAGGTAGAGATTCTAAAGAGATCTGAGCATGCACTTGATACCCTGCAGTGTGCATACAGGCCACACGGAGGTGTAGAGGACGCCACAGTCACATTGCTGAATTTGCTGATGAAACATTTGGAACAGGAGGGGGTCAAATGCTAGACTTTTATTTGTTGATTTGTGCGCTGCTTTTAATACCATACAACCACATGTGTTCATAAACAGGCTTCTAGATCAGTTTGATTTCGGTAACAGTCTGTAACGTGATTGGCTGGATACTCAGAGAGTGAGGCTAAATGGAACCCTATCCGAACAAGTCTGGCACTCCACAAGGATGCGTGCTTTCACCACTCTTGTTCATCCTTCACACAAATATGTGCCAAAGTGCATGTGGAAAAAAAGGACCATCATAAAGTATGCCGACAACACTGTCATTGTTACAACACTGCCTTTTTACGGGACAACGAAAACAGCCATGATCCGGTCCTTGATGACTTTGTCAAATGAGTGTGAGGAATCTTATCTGCAGTAAAACATATATAAAACTAAAGATATGACCATCGATTTTAGAAAAAAGTCCCACACACAAGAAGTCACACTCATTACTGGTCAACCATTCGAATGTGTACAATCATACAGATATCTTGGGACAATTATCAACTCTAAACTTAACTTTGAATTGAATTGTGAAGCTGTGTGTAAAAAAGGGGGCACCAGTGTTTATCCTGTTTGAGGAAATTGGCCCGTTTTCACGTTGACAAAACCATGATGACCCTTTTTTTTATCGTGCTTTTGTCAAGTGGATTGTATCTTTTTTCTGTTGTGTCATGGTTTGGAAACCTCTCTGTGAAGAACAGAAACTCTCTGAACCAAATCGTGAGGTGGTCCAGTAAGCAGCTAATCGGAGAGCAACAGCTGGAGTCTGGAGACCTTTGTACACCAGGCAGGTGGAGCGGCTCACCGCCTTAGTCTTAAAAGATGAGTCACGTCCTCTGCACTGTAAGAGTTTCAGCTCCTTCATTCTGGACGAAGACTTTCAGTTCCAAAGTGCAGAACGAAGCGCTATAGGAACAGCTTCGTCCCAGCAGCCATTATAGAGCGGAATAAGTCATAGTGTGTGTGCTCTTTGCTGCTTGATGTGGTCATTGTAATTTCATGAAGGCCTTACATGGAGGGACGGAGATAGCAGCCTGAGAAGTTGTTGTCATGCTTCTTAGAGGTTCTTTATTCATGTATTATTTATTCTGGTGTTGTGATTGGAACCTGTGCACTTTATGCACCTCAGCACTTTTACCCTGGTACAGTGCATTTGCACTTTGTGTGTTTTATGTTTTGTTGTCTGTGTTGTATTAAGTGTCTCTACCTGCGACCAAATCGACCTACGGGTACAAATAAAGTAACCGGAACCTGAACCTGATGTCTAGACTTTTTAAAATCATTTTTGAGTGAGCACTTTGAAACATTGGGCCAGGAAACGCTTCCTTTTAACAAGCAAAAAACCTCCAATTGAACAAGATTCATCGGAGGAGAATCAAGCATACATGTGCACCCAGGGACACCGGTCCACAAGAACCTTCAACACAAAGGAGCTGAATAACTCCTGTGTACATATGGTTAGTTGTAAGCTATAAGGTGACATGAATGTATACAAATCAATAGAGAGAGAGCAGAGGAGGGACAGGGTGTGCCAGGGTTAGGGACTCAGACATGATTATGAATGATCATTAAGAGCTTTGTAGGTAAGAAGAAGGATGTTAAATTAGATTCCTTAGGGAGCCAGGGGAAGACAATCTTACACAAATTAAATGTGATCTCTTTTGTAAGTCAAACACATGCGGAACCAGCTGAAGAGTCTTTAGAAAATAAGCACAACAATCCAGCCTACAAGTAGGCCCTAACACATCCGTTGACTGGCTTTCAGTATGTGTCTTATTTTGCAATGTAATGTAGATCTTCTTTTAAAATGCATACAAGAAAAAAAATGATTGTCTGTGACTTGAGTCCATATCAGATCTGTTAATTTAATGATGCTTTGACAATTCTCTGTTTTTGCATTTTCAAATCAAGTTTATTTTGCAGTTTTTTTATAAAGTTGTATAACTTCTATTTTAGTACAGAACCAAAAAAAAAATCGTTCACTGCTGAATAAAATAAATGAAGTTGCTGTAGGGGTGGAAATCAAAGTAAGAATAGTAGTTTCTTGCAATTGTCAACTTTGTCAGCATCAGATAAGTAAAGTGCATTCCATTTTGCTGCTGCAAAATCAAGAATGACCACAAGGGGGGAGTAGATTTCGACAAATGTCTTCACATCTAGAGCCTTCGTTCTCAACAGATGACTTTTATTTTGCTTTCATGGAGCCAGAAAAAGGCAGGGGAAGCATGCTGAACACTGATTGGCTCAGCAGCAACAGACCCTCAGATAATTGGCTCTCTAAAGAGTAGAGTGTAACACGCGCCTGTGTGTGTGTGTGTGTGTGTGTGTGTGTGTGTGTGTGTGTGTGTGTGTGTGTGTGTGTGTGTGTGTGTGTGTGTGTGTGTGTGTGTGTGTGTGTGTGTGTGTGTGTGTGTGTGTGTGTGTGTGTGTGTGTTGTGAGTGTGCAATTTACGCTTTATCCTCTCCAGCTTTACTCCTCTGTGGGATACAATTTCCTGATTTAATGTAATTACTCTCACTAACCTGGTTTCTTGTTTGCATGTAAACATAGAGCTGCAAATGTCTTATGTGTCTAAATCACACATGATTAAGTCAGGTCCATTTTTAAAGCCCATATTTACTAAAACACCCCCCACCCCCGAGTGCCCCCTGTAGCTACTTTTACAATAAGACAAGCTCTGCAGTATAACCAGATCACAGAGGCGGGTCTGTTTCATCTCTGATATCACTTCCCCTCTGTTATCTCATGTAAATAAGATTATTCTGAGGCTGGGAGCTCAGAGGAGATGGATTTTCAATTATTTGGCCGTTTTCTGTTGTATAAACTTGGTATAGATGGATTTTCTTGAATATTTTTTGGACGTATCAGGTGGAATTTAAGGAAAAACTTACAGCTCTCAGATGCTTTGTATATGAACACATATAGTGTGATGTAAGTGTGTCATAAGAAACACCTCTTCCTGGTTAAGTTAGCTTGAATGTAGGTTAGAAATGTCTGAGCATGTAAATGTTGTATGTTTGCAGTATTTATCCTTGACTGTGAATGTGCTTATTAAAGGAAATGATAGGGAGCCCAAAATAATTGAGCGTATGTCACAATGTTTTTTAAATGTCTATATTTAAGTATTTGTTTATTTATTTAACACACAGGAACATATACAAGGCATACAAGGAAACCATCAAACACATGTGTGGGCGCTGTATAGAAGCCTGCCCATGGCTTGTATAAAAAACACACAGTATAAAAGGTCATAAAAAAAACATCCAAAACTAAGTAGATATCAGACGTCATAAAGTTCAGGAATTTAGCATGAACAAGCCAAGAGCAAGACGTAGAGGAAAATATGAGGAAACAAAAACATTTACAAACAATAAATTATTGACGATTTCTTAAAGAGATGGTTACGGTCCCAAATTATATTTTTGTACACAATCAACGTGTTAGAGGGATTATTTAAATGAGCATATCAACTCAATTCAAATAACTTTATTTATCTGTTTGGAACTTAATTTGTGTAAAAGAGCATCAGTGCACATACAGCTAGACACAAAAACAACAGCAGAAACACACATATATTCATTCCACAAGATAGCTCCCCGATACTTGATTAAGAATTGACGATGGGATGTTTTATACAACTGGAGGTGAAGATTTTATATTTATCATTATGAGGTGTGTGGACAGGTGAAATAAGTGAATAAAGTGTGTAATTACATTAATAAAATACATACTCACCTCGCTTATATTCTGAACAAATACATCATACTTCATGTTCATTCATTTAAAAACAAACATGATCTTAATAACCCTAGAATTAAAAATCTAATAATGAATGTGTGTAAAGCTGTTAACAGTTAAGAGAATGAATGTTTGTCATCAAGTCACAGAGTTTTTTCGTGATATAAATTAACCAGTAGTCACATTTCCCAGGCTGTCAGCAGCACTGACCTTTATCATCACTACACTCCAGTGTGAAATTCATCACACACGTCCGAGGCACATTAAGTTTCCTGGCAAGTGAAGGTGCCACATTCATGAAAATTCATACTGTAGCAGCAGCTGCAGAGATACTGCAGTGGTGAGAAATGTTTCTGATCCCCAAGGCAGACAGTTAAGAAGGAAACAATCCCAAAGCAAACAAATTATGCGACAAAAAACATAGAAACGCTTACAATCCTCAAGTCGTTTATCTCGACTCTTTTACAGTGCTCGGAGAATCATTTCGATTTTTTTTGAGATGCGTTTCATTACATTGCATTTCAGAGCTATCATGCCTCATAAAAACCTGTGAATAATTTCCTGTGTCCCAATAAGACCTCGTTTGTTCTAATTGACGCGCTGAACGCTGCACCTCAGTCAAGATAATAAATGCCAGAGGGAGAAAATTATGTTGAACTTCACTGCCAATTTGATTTAGTCACAAGTAACAGAACCAACGCAAATGTGCTTCAGTGCTGGTGGTGTTCATCTGTCACAGGTTGTGCTGTGTAATTGATGAAAAAGAAAACTGAACCTTAACTCCACCTAAACTGTCAAACTGTGTTTCCCATCTGCAAATATACTTCAGCCTCGAGGATTTTATTGAAGTAAAGTATCTTTATCTCATGTTTGATAATTTATTTGCACCCCTCAGAGTTTGAAAACCAAGCAGGACTTAAAAGAGGAAAAGAGATGCATTTGGTACGGTAGCAGGTATTACTGAAGGTATTTAGGTTAATACTAAACAAATTTATGAGAACATTGGGATTCATATTTCCATATAATAATTTAAGGGAGAAGAGATACAACCCTGTGCAACATTCAGAGGTGCAGTCTTTTCATATTCTCTCAACAAGGCCTTTCATCAAAAGCTCTGGCTGTGTGTGCTTATGCAAATAAATCTTCTTACATACTTAACTCACATTCGCTCTGAGTGTGACAATTCCTCTTTCCCCTGTTTCCAGGTCTGGGATAAGGAAATCAAATTTAAAAAAAAAACTGTCCTCTAGATAAAAGGAGTGTGATGGCAGGTCTTATTTGAATTGACTGTTGATTTGCAATTCTATTTGAAATGTGCCAGTTAAAAGAGAACACTGAACTACAGTGAAGCAGCGATGGATACTCAGCCGTCCAGAGATGTGTATACTCTACTTTTACGTTAATTATAGGCTCATATATATAATGAGATGCAAGGAAATAAACAGGTATGTCATTGTCTGTGCTGAAGTTTCTGCCATCATTAATAGCCTTAGGAAATATTTTCACCTCACAGAGAAGATGAAGAAGACAGTGCATTAATGCTCTGAGTCTCTAACCTGCAAAAGCTTCCACAGAATTTTGCTGCACGTATTTCATCTCTGCAACTACCACATACTAATACTGAAAACGTTTTTTTATTCCCCCAGTCAACCACCAATTTCATTAATTCCGTTTCATATCACAAAAATCAGTGCACATATGGGCAAGATGGAGAATGTGGATAGTTTTATTGCACAGCAGCATAAAAGAAAAATCTGAGGGCCCTGATGTTTTTTCAAAAAGAGAAATGAAGGGTTGAATGAGCCAAGTCAAGCACCACTCCATCGCTCTCTGCACAGGTGACAACTCTTGATAAAGTATAACAACGGTTAAATGAGCCACAAGAAATGACTTATGGTTAGATTTAACAAGATGTTATGGTTTGAGAAATGCAAATGTAACTTACATCAGTTAAGTCACAGTGGTAGGTCTAACTACCTTACTTTTGATTTGTCACTAAACAAAGACAGCAGTGTCCTGTGTTGAAGGAGTTTTGATGACAAATCCTTCCACCCTGACCATTTGGTTATATATATATTTTTATTATTATTTTACAGGGACATTGCATATTAATAAACATTTCGGTAAATATGTCAGAGTTAGCCCAAAGGCTAATTTTCATCTGTTGTCGCAGGCCAGATTTTATAAAAGGCTCCCTAAAAAAAACAAATTCAAACAGATAAAAGCTACAAAAATAGAATTATCATGACGAAGCAGCCACAGGAGAAAATACATAAACCATGCAGGATACACATAAAGCAGCATTTGGTTAATATAAAAAAATGTATGGACAGACATGGAGCAGCATTGAGCAGACATAACAATGTACCAAAAAAAAGTATTAGTAAAAGCACGTATCCAGTAACCTACTAAAGTAAATGTAACGTGCACACAACAAGACAACATGTAACACTATATACAATAAACACATACAAATTACACAAGGCCACATATAAAACATTGAGTGAGCTATACCTGAAGCTCACCTCAACAGACAACTAATGCATGAAGTCTTAATTGCTTATTTTGAATGTGTTCCTCTGTAATGACACGCCTTGTCTGCATGATGGAAATCAGTGAGAAACAACACAAGAGCAGAAAAACAGTCAGATTACAGACTCAGCTTTGCAATGCTGTATACAAATTAGATGTTCTGCGTTTAAGGCTTCATCCAGCGAGTGAATAATCTGTCTATGGCCCTGTTTACGTTCAGCATCAACATCCCCTCCTGCGTGATCGGATCACAAGTGGACAGCCTCTGGTGTAAACGCACCTCATGCACCCTCAGGATAAAATTGATCAGAGTTTATAATAATGCCGCGCAGACAGAAGACACAATGCAGATCTTATGTTAATGGTGTCGATCCTTTTGACTATTTTTCACCCCAAACAGAAACTTCAGTCTGCTGTGTGATCGTTTCAAATGAACGACAAACCACAGAACTGAAACGTTGAAAACTGAACACCACGATCTGAATAAACAAATAAAGTTTCATATATATAACATTATCATTTCCGTTTGTGATCACACGCTCTGCTCTGCTGCTCAATGAGGCTTCGTGTTCATTTGTGTCTGAAGACGGAGAAAATGAAACAATCACAGGTGGTCACTGGATACACATGATGATGCAAGTGTGTACGCTCGTACTCACACTGACTTAAACGTTATTAACACACCTTCTAACTGGACATTAACATTCCCATGAGCCTTTGCTCCACAAACTGTCTTATCTGAGAGCGACTGTCCATTTGGGGTCGCTACAGCATGTTAGCATGCTAAACTTTATCTAATTAGCTCTAAACACAAAGAACAACAACTTCTTACTACTACTTCCGCCGGCTCCTCCGCAGGTGCTGCTAATGAAGGTTACAGAGACAGAGCCACCCCCCCCCCAGGTGTGTCATCAGTACTGACCCTGCTTCTCCTCCTACCAACCACGCCTACCGCTAAAGACCCTGAAGTGAATCCTCCTAAAGCATTATCATAACATTTACTTTGGAGCTTTTTGATGCCTTTTTTTTCTTTGTTAGAGAGACGGCACAGTGGACAGAGTCAGAAATCTGTTCAGAGAGAGTAGGGAATGCCATCGTTTGGATTCGAACCTGTGCCGCTTGTACTGTACGCTTGGACGACTCCAGCCTCTGTTCATGGGACGTGTGGCACGAACCACCAGGCTAGGACATGTGCACAATCCTTTGCAAATTTAACCGCAAAATTGCATAAACTGTGTGTTGTGCAAAATCATGGGTTGTCTTCCCAATTTCTGATATTTTTTTAACCAACATTTTCAGTTTGGTCCTCAGATGGTACAAAACATGTGACAGAAGCAAGTCATGAACAAAACAAACATGCTTCAAAAAGCCATTCACAGAATTTTTGACACAAGTTTTCTTCCAGACGCACAACGAACAGTTGACGTCATGGTATTTAAACAATCTACGTGCTGGCCCATCAACCAGCCTAGAGCCAGACACCATGAAACACTGATTAGCTTCAAATAAGAGTGCCATCTAAGCAGCTCTGTTTAGACTAGGAGTGCATTTTGGTTTGATTTTTTTGTCAAACATTGACATTTTAAATTAGAATATTTACACATCTGTAGATTCATACTTGATGATCTGGACAACTGCAGACAAAGACACCTTCAGAGTCCAGAGCGAAAGCATCTCTTCTTCAGCACTAATCAGTTGCTTGCAGCTGATCAATCCAAAGGCATCCATCATCAGCGACCACTTATACTCTAATGCTCTCATTAGACAGCTGCGATACAGGACTGGAGAAAGGGGGGAAGAGCAGGCCATTAGCATGTCATTTCCCAGACAGGAAGGAAGCTTTCAGGCTTGCTCCGTCAGAATTATAGGCTGAGGGAAAAGAGACCGGGACACACCATTTTTTATATCAGTGAGACTATTCAGAGACCAAAATAATTGCCCCTTTTTCGCTGCCGGCATCGGAGAAGTAAAGAGGCCACTCCAAACAAAATCGAGCAAATATGTAGCTCTCTAAACAATCTAAAACCTTTATCAGTCTGTTTTTAGCTGGCATCTGATTGAAAAAAAAGAAGTACGCTGTTCCTTGTTGATAGTTATTCCTCTATATTATTACACATACTGATTTCATATTGCCAGCGTCTTTAATGAAAAACATCTTTTCCAGCCCGTTGAGATTGTCAGGCCATGTGTTCACATGTTGCTCTCCGTTTGGTAGCGTTTGACTTCAAGGAAGATTCTGTGCTCACAGGGAAAAGTGCGGCCTGAATATTTCATGGTATAAATATAGTAAGTGGTATGTAATGGTTCCTGGGGACTCCTCAGAAATTTCACATAATGTCCTCTCCATCACTCCCAAGTTCCCTCTCAGTTTGTGCCCCAGGGCAGGAGAGACACTGAATGATTTCAACACCTAGGGTACTTTTTAATGGATTAATATAGATTGAAGGGCCACAATGTTTAGCTAAAAGCATTGACTTTTTTTTAACATCACGGTGCCACCAAGCTCAAATGATTAACAGACGATGATTCCTTTAGGGGAAAATAGATTTGGATTTGCTCAAGTAAGAACCAAAAGTCTGTTAAACTCTTTATTCCAAATACATTTCATAACTAAAAGACACACTTAGGAATAAGCTGGAGAGCATGGGGGAACGTTTGGTCGCTAAAGAGACAGAATATTTCTCTGTTGGAGTTGGTGGAAACCAAAACAGAGTTGAAAGGAGAGGGAATTGTGTAAATGATCAAATAATTCTTATTAGCCATGATGTGTAAATAGAAAGCATCTTTAAAAGGAGTTTTGTCAAAATTACTTTACAATTTGATGATATGATGTCGCCCAAAAAATACATAAACGCGGATTTGAAGCAGCTATAACTGACATTGTAGTGTTAAAGATTTGAGGCAAGCAGATGGAGTAACAACAGAGTGCTGATAAGATGTGTTTGATTAGTCAACTGAGCCGAGATTAATTTGTAACTAACCCGGTTGGTTGAGTCCCGTATTGAAGAAAAAAAGCTGTTGGATAACCAACTGATTCTCTAACATTATAAAGTAAACTGCGTTTCATTTCCTTCTCTCAGTCAAACCCACTATTGTCCCAAATTAGCCACTTTAACCTCTCTTTCTAGCCCAGAACTACTCTTTAGCTAAGCACCCATCATTTTTATTATTATTTTTATTTAACCAGGAAAAATAAATCTATTTTACAAGAGCGTCCTGGCCGAGACAGGCAGCAGCACAATTACAGGGTTTCAGACATAAAACACTTAGCAACAATGAACACAAATACAGGAATCACAAAAATAACCATTCATCAGAATCTGTCATAAGTCATGAGCAACAAAGCGATCAAAAAGGGGCAATACGAGTTAGCTAAAAACATCTACAGTCAGATGTTTCTGCCTCCAGATCATTAAGACGACCTTTTAAAAACATTCAAGGAAACCAGCTCCCAAAGATTTAAAGTATCTTGCCACCGATTCCTGTTAGAAATCATGTTAAACTCCCCCCCAACCCCATGCAAAACAGCACGCACAAACAAGAACTTTTACCCTGCATCACAATGTTTTCATGATAAGAATATACCAACTAAAAATACCAAAGGGGTTGGTAAAACTAAGATAAACATAGCTTTAATAAAATAGATTCCGGTCATTATTGACCAGTCAATACAGGCTATAGCAAGCAATAAAGTTGTTTTGGCTTACTCTCCACGCTCTCTCGTTTGATTTTTTCTCTTTTTTTGCTGTTTAAGCATTTTGGGATTTAGAGGCTTCCAATAAAGCTATTCTGTATTTGGTTATGGTATTCTTTTGTTCTATAGTACTTAATCAAAAAATCATTTTTATTCACATTCAGCAAGCCAATGGAAATGTATTTGAAGACACAGTGGGGCAATAATACTGCCCAAGTTCAATCAAAACTCCCTGACTGTAAGGAAGGAGATATAGAGAGATCATAAACGACTCTCTGCATCATTCTGGTCGATGATTTTAAACAGGATTGCAAAAATGTATGTGTAGTAAATACTTAAAGTCATAAAAGCAGCGTGGAAGCGTTGCTCAATAATCTCGTGAAAGGTTTAGTGTGTCAATAATATCAAATAAAGTAAGGTTGTCTTAACTGATCTTCACTCAGACTACAGGAATAACAACTGAGACCATGAAGAGCCACATGAATATCTTGTGCTGTGCTGAGCAGAATTTGCGAGTGAATTATCTCCTTCGCTGCATGAAATCATCTTAACTGTGGACAGCCTCCAGTGACAGAGAGCCTTTTGGATGTGGCGTCCAATTAGTCAGCTTTTCAACGTGAATTATCAGCCCACCACATGCCAAACACTGACAATCAAAATGTCAACGACTAAAATATCTCCCCCTGCAAGAGGAGCGATGAAATCTGCCGAGTGAAACGGACGAAGACCACAAAACTGCTCTGCCGTTGGTCTGTTACTGCAGAGGTATAGCGCCATAGTCGCTGTTTTCTTCATAAGGCCGGCTGGCAAGATCCCACCGTGTGGATGACCCCACCCATCCTAAACAAAGCTTTGCTGTGACTTCCCCTCTCTCAGTCCACAGTGGCGACGGTTGATTTACAAGCCTTTCCTTCTATAGCCGCCTTTTGTAGCTGAACCATAGCACCAAGGCTTTAATTAAAGGGATTATAGGCCTGTGGTGGTATACTCTCTACCCCCTTAGCTCTCTGCTTTTCACTAGCTGGTGATTTTCCTCCAGGTGTTTAATACCTTTCCAGTCAGGTTGCTTTAAAGCTGCGATAGCATAATTCTTAACCCTTTGGTTGCAGCAGGAATTCATTAAACAGCTTTAAAAAGATTTTAAACTTTTACTCTGCACTGTAATTATTATTATTATTTTTAACTCTTTTAATTTCTTTACTTTTATTTTTTATTTTAATTAATTTCATTTTAATCATTTTTATTTGAACGTATTTTCAGATTTAGGAATTTCAGTGATTTTTAAATTTTCTATTTTAATGTTTCTTTTCTTTCCTCTGTCGTGATGCTTCTGATGTCTTGTGTGAAGCACTTTGAATTACCTTGTTGTTGAAGTGTGCTGTATAAATAAACTTGCCTTGCCTTGCCTTATGAACACAATGCTGTGAAATAGTTGTTTCATTACACGCCCATGAGTTACAGAGAAACATTAAGTGGAGTTGTTTGTTTCCTACTGGTTTAATATTCTCCTTTAAGGTTTTTTTCCCGACTGTCTACCTATTGAAATGCACATGCTGGCTCTACAGCTGCTAAATCCTTCTTTAGGTTCAGCATGTTAGTTGCTAATTGTATATTCATGATGTTTGTTAGTGAGGTTTTAGAGCTCTCTCTCTCGCTCTTAAAAAGCTGCCTATAGCTTTGTCTGAACAAAACTCTTTGTGTGGGAAGTGGGAGGGAACCAAACTCCAAAGTTTCAGGTAAACAATGAGGTGAAACAATGAGGTGAAACCCGAGGGGAGCTGCAGACTGACTCAGATGATATAGGATGGCCTCAGGAAAACATTTGAATTCTCTTTAAACTTTTATGTCAATAAGAAGAACATCTCACACCCCGCACTACTTCATGACATCATCATTTAATTTTTTAGTTTTGATATAAGGATCTCTGGTGTCAGTATATGCGCTTTACTTTTTTAAAACCCTCCAGTAGTGACATCGTTATAGAAATACAAATCTAGCAATATACAAAAGAAAACAAAAATCACATAATAACATATCAACTCTGCATGAGGGTCTCTCAAGGGTTAAGTTTGGTCTAAACTGTAGCAAAGTGGGGTGAAAACAAAATGATACAGAGGCATGTGACTGTTGCCTAAGGTTATACTCGTTTTTTTTTTCTTCCATTTCTTAAAACAAGATACAAAGCACACAGTAAGTCTCAGTGAAGCTTTCTCTGAGTTTAAGAGTGTTTGAACAGTTTGCCTTCAGCCTGTACATTTAAATTTGTGATGTTGTTTAAAGTAAACATGGGATTATCCAGGTAAAGTAGACGAGTACTTTGGGTTGTTTTCAGCAGACATTTGTTTGTTTCTAGTTGACATCATTCTTTGGCTGAAAAAGTAAAATGATGAAAAAGGTCATGAAAGCTTAAATGTGAGTTTAAAACAAAGTGCATTTACTCCTCTTTGTCCCTTTCACATCATGTTGCTTCAACTGTGTTTTCTCTGTTTGGGAGCATGTTGTTCACGTTTGCAAATATTGTTTTGACAGACAAATGTGAGGCCGGTGTGACCAGTCGACATCGCATTGAAACGTCCTCTCTTTGTGCTCCTCGAGGCGATCTATTCTGTCCTTCAATTGTTTCCATCTCACCCATCTTGTAACTCAAAACTTTTTTGTGCACGTTTTGTTCCCATGCTCAGCTGGCCTAAAGTGCTTCTTCTTCTTCTTTCCTGACTCTTTGTGTTGATGCAACCCAACTTGTCTTTCAGGTTTTAGCACATTTGCATTTCTTCCTCAATGTTTCTGGGTCATTCCCATGCAGCAGGTTGGACTGGTGTTGGAAATATCATCACACAGATGCACACAAATATGCACTTGTCTTTTAAAAGAGAACGCCGTCTCAGGTGGGAGGAAGTCTTCCTTTGAATTTAATGGTTTATCATCACTTCTTCCAGGAAAGATCATAGCCGGGTTTTCAGCTTCATTAGGGCATTGGTTGCATCTCAGAATGAGCACACATATCCCTCAGCTTGATTTACCCTGGGTGGGGGAGGGGGGAGGGGCGGGGATGGACCACGGGGCTCTTATACACTCTATATCTGAAAGCCTCTCACCAGCAGCAGCAGCAGCACAGACGGATATTACTCTATTTTAAAACCACACTCTGCCCTCTCTATTGATATAAGTGTAAAAATAGACAGCGGAGCGATGGCATGAAATGGTTTAAATGTAGAACAGACAGCGGCTTGCTATATTTAGACAGGACACAATCACAAAAAGTGCCTCGTGACATTTTAGCAACTCCCCCATTGAAGCTGCAAATGCCATGTCCTCACATCCATGCAGCATTTATGAGTCCTGAAGATCTTTGTTGATGTCTGAAGGAAATATTGAGCATGAGGTGTGATCTTACTTCTAGGTTGCTCCTTAAACTTTTGAGCAAATTGAACGTGGCAGTAAATATTGAAGGGCGAGTCTGTACAGTGTGAGTCCGACCTCTTAATTAAACTTCATCTTGTCTGTGTTGTAAGAAATTATAGTTGAAAACTCCAAACAGTCACACTCGGTTATAAATTCTGTGAAGTTCCAACAACATGAATGGAGTTAAATGAAATCAAACATTTAACACAGTGACTTGTAATTACATGGATTTATTGCAGCAGCTGAAATAGTGTCTAAAAACTGCCTTATTTGGTTCTTTGGTCTGGCATAGCTTGAAAGTGAACGTGGCTGAAGCTCTTGTGCTCGTGGTTATAAATGGCGATCCGGAGACATAGCACATGTTTTGACTTCTTTTTTTTTTTCCGGCCCCCACTAAAAATATTCTCGCAGTATCTATGAGTTTTTAAGTAAGCTCTGTCCTCTGCAGAGGCCGCTCCCTCCAGGTGAAATTCAGGCTCAGCAGTACTGCACAGCTGAGTGATGCAGCGCCTGAGGCGAGACCAGCTGATCATCGGTCTGAAGGAGACAGCTCTGGGCTCAGAATGAACTATGGAGCTGTCACTGTCTGAACATGCACAGAAATTCATGGTTACTGGTTTCAGCCTGACGCTGCTAGGAATGAGGGAATTTGAGTTTTTTTTTGTGCGTTGCACAGTTCTACAGTTCTGGGCAGGCCTCCTAATATACACGTGGCATGGAAGACTTATATTGTAATTTGTTTGCATTTGCACCCCCAATACTTTCATTGAATGGATGTAAGCCAGCTGGCATTGGTTTAACAAGGTGTCAGTCATTTTAAAATGAAATAAAAAGTTAAGATCATTGTGTTTAAAGGTGCATTTATCTGTGTCATGCATTCCTGATAAGAACAGAATGAAGATCTGCAAATGTGGACTTTATTCAAAGCTTGATCCAAAGGCTTCTGGACTGGTTGAAGAAAGGACTTTATTCCTTTTTGTCCATGCATGTTTTAAGGCTATCCTTGACTGTACAAGTTGGTTTTGAAAATGGCAGTCCCAGGTACAGGATTTTTATGCGTCAGACATTAAGGTCCAACTTCTTAGCATTACCCTCTAAATGTGGTTTGAGGAAGGAGAATTGTTTTTTTTTAACATCAGCATTAGATCTCTTCTTTTTTTGCAGATGATGTGGTGATGT
This sequence comes from Labrus bergylta, assembly GCF_963930695.1. Taxonomy (NCBI): domain Eukaryota; kingdom Metazoa; phylum Chordata; class Actinopteri; order Labriformes; family Labridae; genus Labrus; species Labrus bergylta. The sequence goes on along the minus strand of NC_089201.1, from coordinate 28,430,398 downwards.
TTGCTCCCAGAAACATTGATCTCTGTCGAGTGACCTGAGTCGTTTTTAAGACTAGAGTGTGACACTGTCTGGATGAGTGTGTCATTAATGTCATTAATTTGATAAATCCAGTAAAGTAATTGACTACGAAGTAAAAAATTGTAAATGGATTAAATACGTTGATCGAACACTAAAGATAATTGATATAACCACTTTGGTTTTTTTGACAGTGGAATGGCCGGTGTAATATCCAAATTAATCTGATGATAAGTTTACAACATCAGCAGAAAGTTCTTCTCCACAGAGCCTGCTGCCCAAATTTTCTCTGAACTATCTCCATGGCAACCACCGTGGCGTAAGAGATAGGCTAAAGATGTATGCTGAGATCTATAACGACAGATGAGATTAGCTGTGGGATGATCATTTGGCTTCTATAAACACCGCCAGTTTTGGGGTTTTTTTTACGGCGGAGGCATCCAAAGTGACTGAACCAGCTGCTTATTTTTTTTTGTAGGCCGTGTCTGAATCAGCGTTTGAGATTTAGCAGTCAAACAGAAACAAAAAAGACGACTCTGGACAGCTGCAGGTAACAGACAGACACAGCGAATGAATGTCTCAAGCTCTTTTAACTGGATGGGAATACTGTTGGGACCAAATCAGCGGTGAACCATGAACAGTCAGTGAGAAGGCGGTCTGTGAAAGCAGTTGGTTTTATTTCTCTTCACACTGGAAAACGTGAAAGGAAAAACACTGTGCATAAAGAAAATGATGACACAATAAAGATTAAACCCCATTTTTCTAACCTGGGCTGCAACATCAAGTTTTTTTCCATGATGCCTCACTGAGAGGGCTCATACATTACGTCATCAACAAGAGAGTGCACTCAGTGGAGTTCAGATGTCCATCGGGTGTGTCTCTGGGCATGTGGGAGCGGTGAACAGCAACCCCCCATACGTCCTTCTCTCCAATCCCAAACATGGAAGAGTGTAAATTCACTAATGTCTCCAGTCTCCCCTACAGTCAAGATGGTGATGAGGATTACCCAAACAGGGATATGTTTAACTCTTAGTATGCCTTGATACAGAATTCATTTCTGTATCTCAAATTCAAAATTTAATTAAACGTCTTTATATGGGAACAATTTTTAGTATACTTTAATTTGTGCAAGCATGTTGCCCTTTCCTGTTGGCCAAAAAGTTGGCTGTGTATCACCATGATAAAAAAACAACGACCTTTTGGTGAACATGACAGAATTTATTTAAAATACCTCTTCTTAATGTTTGATCAATTGATTACTAAACCAAAAAAAAGTATTTATTTCGGTTGCAAATCTGAAATGAAACGCTAACATTAGTCTGTACTTGATGTTATCCCAGTATGTTGTCTCTATGAGAGCATGAGAGGCTTTAAAGCATACTGGCACTATAATGTGCGCAAACATTTCAGGCTGATTGATCAAGTGGGATGAAAAAGTGAGTTGAAGCATATGCGTGCAGTAACTTAACACACCAAACGTATGATCCCGTCGAGTCACATGGTAATTCAGTTTCAGTAAATATTAAATTTTCCTTTTTTAATTCCTAAAAGGTTTAACAGGAAAAAGTTATCACACAGCTGCAACATTGTTTGTTCTCTCAAGTAATTCCTCATAATTCTCCCATTTCCCAGTATCTCCCAGCAGACGGGCTGGGCTCTCTTTTCCACACTCCACCCTTTTCCAACAAAGCTATAAATAGCAGCTGTTTCAGAGGGCAGAACAATAGTCTGCATCCTTTTCCATTCATACATTCCTGGCTCTAGTCCGAGCAATCTCCACCCACTGCCTGTTACTACCTGACTCATGTCCCAGCAAGTCTACTGTATGTAAACAGTGGTGTGTACGCACACACACACGCACAAATACAAATACACACAAACTGGCACTTTTTTAAATGAACAATTGTCATTTACAGTAACTGCTCTGAATGTGATTAACTGATCTGAGTAACTTTATACTTTTTCAAGACTATAACAAAACCCTAATATACCTAAATGTCTTTAACATAAAATCTATAATCTATAAACAGTTCTTGTAAGAGACAGCAACAGATTTTTAAAAATAAAACACATTGTTCTTCTTCCTCATTCAGCTGAAACACAGATAACGAAAACGATGATTGATGTCCAAAGGTTAGAGGAATAAATGTGTGTGAGTCAGCCAGCACAGTGCTGGACGTGTGCAAAGATAAATCTGTTTGGTTACCAGATGATTACACAACATTTCTATTAAAATAATCGTTGAAATGACTTTCCTGTGATGTGGCTGTTAAAACAGGTCTCTATATAAAGTCCCTGATATCAGAAAATGACTTCACAACTCAGAAAACCAAGATGACAGGAGTTAGAGAAATGGGGATTTGCTCTAACCAGGTTGGCTTTTGTTAGTTATACCCTTAGTTAACTACATATTATGTGGTATTTGAGGGAAACAAATGGAGCTGCATCACTTATACAGAGTTCACAAATGATTAAAGAGACGTATAGAAGACAGAATTACTATTAAAAAGTATCTACGGCGTTTGACACTGTTGATGTATGTATAAGCTTTTCGGGGATTTTCAGGTCAGGGTTGATAAGTTACTTTCACTTTTCTAAGTAAGAATTTTGACTTCTCTGGGTGTTTATCAGTTGAATGTCTGACTTCCCTGTTAAAAATATGATATGGTCATTTTAAGACCTGTTGTTTCACCAAGTTGGGCGTATGCATTGGGCGGAATTGTCATATTGTCAGTTTCAGAAAGTCACTTTAGGGGGATGTTGTTGACTACAAGGTACAAACACTTTATGAGAATCATGTTTTTTTTAAGGTATCTGTACTACTTCAGTATTTATTTGTCTCACAACACACATCTGCATGCTACATATTTCATTTAATTTGTATAGCGCCAATTCACAACAAATGTTATCTCAAGACACTTCACAAAAAGAGCAGGTTGTTTTTTTTTTTAGTAAAGAAAATGTACAATTTTCTCAACTCTTCTAACAAGCACTTTGGTCAAAACATAACTGCAATCCCCTCAAGGGCTACAAAGTACAGAAGTTGTAGGGTTGTTGGTTTATTATTTAGGAATGAATGGAGTGAAGTGATGACGTCACTCTGACTGAATAATCTCTTAGTTCATAATCGACTTCAGTAAATGTCCTGAACACAAACTCACACATGGGTTGCTGTGCAGCTTGTAAGGTTTCGGGGGGTCTTTGGATGATTCTCAGTCCAGAACAGAACTACATTTACATTTCTCATAGTGCTGTTCTTTCAGCTTCCAGTATTTACATACCTCTCTCAGATGTGACACATCAGCACTGAGTGGGATTTTAGCGCTCTATACTCTGACTCAAGCTTGTGACTCTGAAACTGTCAGTTTGATGGGGTTTTTTTTGTTGTTTTGCTTTTTTATTCCCTGCAGAAGTTTTCTGTGATTTGGAGTGTGCAGGTCCAGAGTGAGAGTCTACGATTGATGATCACTTTGCATTGGACACCTGCCAAACCCCAGTCTGAGAAGAAGGGGGGGGGGGCTGTCCTGAACCACCGACCACTCTTCAAATCATGCAGTGCATCGTTTATACCTGTCACTGTGGCTCACATCATCTGTGGCTTTGAGGAAGTGAAAGACAGACGCTTTCAGGTGCACAGACTGAGGGTCCTTATACTCATGTGACATTTTATAACTAAGCCCTCGGGTCTGCATGTATCACAGGTTTCAATTCATCTATTTGTTCACTGAAAAATGTGGCGAGAAATACTATCATTTCCCAAAAGCTCATGTAACTCTGAGCTTAGTGTAACTTTCATTTTATTTACTTTGAAAGGAACTTAAACTTATATCTTTAAACAATTTCAAAGAGACACAAATAACCCTTTTTCTTGAAATATGTAGTATTTGAAAAAATGTTTTTTGTTATATTTATGAATCTTAAGAACCTCAATGAACATGTGAGCTAAGACAATGGAAGAGAAACTTGACGTAGTTTATTTTAAACATCAGTTTCAGTGTCAACTTGTGTTGTTTCCTCTGACCATCACAAACCCTTCTTTAGTTGGTTTACAGAAATTGGAGCAGGAGAAAACAGCACTCACTTGCCCCTCACTAGAATGACGTCAGCACTAAAGAGACCATCTTTAAACCATCTTGCATGTCAGTGCGGTGTGTTCACCTCCATCTAAATGTTGCGTTTGGTTCAAAAACACATTTCACAGTTCATGAATTACCAGCTCATCTCACTGACCTTTAAAAGTCTCCTTGCTGCTGCTGCTGCTGCTGCTGCTGCTGCTGCAGAAAAACCTTTTTGCAGATTTTACACAACATTTGTTTGTCATCCTGTTTATTTCCAAAGCCATCATTATCAAATTATGTGGTTCCATTACATCACAGCCACTGCAATACCTCATCCCAGACGTGCTGACAGCATGAAAATCCAGTAAATGTTGGAAACACGTTGTGCAAACATCCCATAACCTTCCATTACTTCACATGAGCACATTGAAGAGATAGAGCTGACAGGATGAGTCGTAAAATTGATTGTTTGGACGATTTATTGGCTTAGTGGATAGTTCTGATGGAGCCTATTCCTCCTCATTCGTGTCTTAACCTACTGCTCATATTTCTCTTGACAAGGAATCAGCCTGAGCGTGAGGCGTTGAAGAACATTTTTTTACAGTTATGTAATGTTTTAAAGGTCGAGCTGTAAACGATAATAATAGAACTGAGACAATAAGTCAATTAAATAAATACTTCATCAAGAATAAATCAGTAGTTGTGATTTATCAAGCTGAATTCAGCCACCCAGCCTTTCAGAATAAAACTTTTTTACCATCTAGCCTACAATAAAAATCCCCTTACAGGCACTTTGATTCATTCCAGATTCTCCCCTTTTCTCACGTTCTACAGAGACCATGATTACACTAACCAAGATTGACAATAAAATACTCATTGATTATTATATTTATCATTCACAAACACAGGACTCACCTATAGGAAATTAAGTTTTAAGTCTAAATGCACAGCCAATGTCATACATCAGACTTATTCTATGTAATCCATAAGATTTTTTTTAACGTGGATGTCTGATCTGTTAGAGGATGTCGTCAAATGGCTTATACTCGAAGTGGGTTAAAGGCTTTATATGCGATTTTTTGATCCAGCAGATGTCGCCCTTGAGCACCAGCATGAAACCAAAACAACTCGCAGTACATTGTTGTGTTAGCATGCTAATGCTAGTGATCTTTATTAAGCTGGTATCTTCACACTGCATGTAAATTTACCTGAAATGAGCGTGATCTAGAAACACAGTTAAGCAGTGAGTACAGTATGTTATTCTTCTTTTCTCTAGTCCCTCAATTAACACTAGAACAACCGGCATTCTATCACTACTAGAAAGACCATAGTGGTCATTTTGACTGTTTACAAATTATTTGCATATCATTTCAATAATCAATATCAAATATAAGAATAAATGGATCTGTAATGTTGTGAAAGGTATAATAAACTTCAGGACACAAACATTAAATTCTAATGAATTTGAAATTTGAATAGTTTATCAAAAACAGCAGCCGGTGTTTTTTGCGAATGGAAATAATCTCTGTATCATTCTCAGGTTCAATCTCAGAGCCAGATGAAGTTTCGAGAGACCAGGAGACATCACTTTCTGTATCCGAACCTGCACCTCCATCAGACTCTGCCTCATCAAGGCTCTGGAGCCTCTGTGGCAGCAATCCTCCTCCTTCCTGACATTTAGTTCTATTCTGTTCTAAATCAGATCCTAATTTACTCTATTCTGCCTTTTCATTGTTGATTAATTCAAATGTATGTCTTCTATTCTTTCGATATGATTTTAGGCGGGTAAGCTTTCTTTCCTCCTTGGCTCGAGCGTTATAAACAATAGTTGCTAGGCAACAGCGATGCGCACCTTCAAGTAGTGGTGGGCGATATAACGATCTTATATCGTGAAGGATTTTTAACTTGCTGACGATCTGCCAAAGCAGAGAGATCGTAGAACCGGACTAATGTGTTTATTTTATCATGCTGCAGTTTATGCTCCGACACAGACGCGTCTCCCCCCTCCCTCCTTTATTGCTCCGCAGCGGTGAAAACGAAACTTAAAAGTAAAAGAAACTTAAAAGTAAAACTCCATCCCGGTTATATGCAACTGTTCTGATATTTTTCCAAACCGACACGCTGTGAGCAACAGTTAACTTCTCTGCATAGTTTGCACGGTTAAGATTAGTCTACATCTCAGAGAGCGACACAGAGAGACGTTAACAGTCAGAGAGACAGAGAGGAGCTCAGACAGTCAGTCAGTGGAGATATAACCCCGGTGTTTAAAATGTTGCTGTCGGTGTTTTCTGCTCTCTCTCAGTTTTTAAAAGTTACTTATCAAGCTTCTCCACCTGAAGCTCACCTGTTGTGATAACTGAATTTATAGGGATTAGGCTAAACGACGTTACAAAGCAGCAGGCAGGTGAGAGTGAGTAACCATGGTGACTGTCTGTCTGTCAATCAACAATGTCCCGCCCCCTCTATGAATTAAACTCTTCTTTCAGTAAAACTTACTTTGATCATGTGTCACAGAATGAACACATTCTGTATTATGTTTGATTATATATAAACTAAACTAAAGTTAGTCCAAAGATGTCATAAAAAACAACAAAGGCTGCAGAGCCTGTATGAAGCTCCAGCTGGAGGAACTCTGCAGGGCTAAAACAGAACAGAAACTTCAACAACTTGAAGTCTACATGTTTTTAAATGAATGCATCACTGTGTGAAAATGTTCCTGATGAACATTAAAAGAGGACACATAACTAAATCATAATTTCAAAGTGGTGAGGAAAACCTTCAAATTGTGCATAAATATTGATCAAATTGAGGGAAAGACATTTCTGGTGCTAAAGATGTTCTGGGTGAGAGACCTCCAGACCTCCTACAAAGATGTTTTTCAAATAGATTAAACTTGTCGGCACAGTTTTTGTGCATTAAAAAACATCATACAGGGAAATAAGTTTGGTTGAGCTGGTCAGCAACTTACAAATTTGTCTAAACAGTATGAAAAACATTGTGATAAAATCGTGATATGATATTTTTCCCATATCGCCCACCTCTACCTTCAAGAGTGGGAAAAAGTAGTGAATACTGAAATGATACACTGGCTATAATGCATGCAGTCAATATGACCGCTATGGACTTTCAAGGTAGAAATACTCAAAACTCTTTTGTGTTTTGTGTTTTTGATAAAATAACAATGCTAGAATAAAATATAGACACATTTAGGAAAAGTCATGGTCCTGTAGTTACACAGGAGTAAGTAAGTTACTACATTGCAAAATCAAAAAACAGTCAAAATGACTGCCTTGGTCTTTCTAGTGTTAAACAACTTTTATACACGAGGGGAGGAGTCAGCCGGCCGTCCTGACGATGTAAACAAAGCGAAGATAGGACTCTGAAAACCCTGAAAACATCACAGACAGTGGGACTCGGGTGTTACACCCATTGTAGACAGTCATGACTCACAGAGTTATTTTCAGAGGATATACTTGATTTCTACATTTAAGTGTGAAAAATCACATAAAGCCTTTAAGAACTCAAACCATACAGTTAGAAGATAGTTTTGGTCTTGAAGGTAAATCTTCTGTCGTCTCCAAACTGTCATACTAAGATGTTGTGATAATCTTTACACCGGCTGAACAAATCTTTAAAAGTTGATCATATCTAATCGTATTTTTAAAACATTTCATCTGGACACAAGTGGAAGACTAGAAGATAATATATAGTGAAGACTGGATCCAAGAAACCAATAATCAAATTTGTTCCCATATTCAACTTGCATTTTTTTTATGTTATAAGCATCACATTTGATGCAGTTGATTGACATCTGGATGTATTATGCTACCAGCCTCAGCTAGTTTAGCTCTAAAATGATCTCTACTTGCTGCTCTGGGACCCAGCAGGCCTATAACAAACATACAGGGTCGATAATCCCTGTAGGTTTATCGTGGAGAAATGATATGCCTCTGAAAATTGGCAGTGAGTCACTTAAACACCACACACACACACACACACACACACACATACGTATACACCAGGGGCCCCACAGGACTACTGTAGTGATTCCTCAACTCAGATGCGAGTTGTTCAGACTTGTGCAGTTGCTGCACAGCGCCTCCTGGGCCGTGCATGTGCTCACAGGGGAGGAGAGAGAGAGAGAGAGAGAGAGAGAGAGAGAGAGAGGGAGGGGTGCAGAGACAGTGAGCAGTCATTGTGCGTAAAGGACCGTGACAGTCCGGAGCGGCAGGAGTTAGAGGAGGGGAAGAAGAAGGAGAAGAAGAGGGCTGTTACCTACCAGAGTCCTCTTTACCTGCAGCTGACGGAAACATGCGATGTTATAGCTTCACTTGTGCCTTCGCAGACACCTTCAGGGAGTTCACATGTTAACGCGCGTCCACGAGGAGGAGGAGGTCATGTTTAGACGCAGACGAGCGGCAGAGCTTGGAGTTTGGATGTGTGTTTCCTAGCTGTGTCCCGATGTAAGAAGACATCGTTCAAGAAGCGGGAGGGAAAACAGCCACAAACGGAGCACCGCGAATGTAGTCTTAAAGCGGAAAAGCGAAACACTGTAGTACCAGTCAGTGTCTTCCTGCGGTCATCCTCGTGTGTGTGTGTGTGTGTTTCTGTTACCCGCCGTGTGTCTGTGTCTGTGTCGCTAAAGTAAAGGGAGGATGCAGGTGAAGAAGCACCGGGATTCGGACCAGAGCAGCGGGGGGGACATGCTGGAGGGAGACGGCGGCCTCCGCAAAAAGTCCTCCTGCTTCTCGAATATCAAGATATTCTTGATATCGGAATGCGCCCTCATGTTGGCACAGGGGACCGTCGGAGCTTACCTGGTGAGTGCGAACACACGCCGAACTCATGCAGCACTCACATACTGCCTGCACTGACCCTGCAGGTACTGGGGCTTGTGTTATCCGGTTCTTTGTTTTGTTTATGGGGTTTGTTGCTGCTGTGTTGACGCTTTGGAAACAAGTAATACACAACACCAACAGACACATGACAGGAGAGGACATCTGCGCACAGTAAAAGCTCAGCCTGCAGGACATGTTTCATATCCGTGTCTTTGCCTAGTTGTGACAGTATATCCTGTAAGTGTGTGTTTCATTATGTCTGTCATTTATCAGACTGTGCCCATCATGTGTATCAACCATGCAGCAGTGACCCCAAAGTAGGACCTTTCAGCGCTGCTCAGCATTAATAATAATAGTCTTATTATGTGAAAGAGGGCAGTAATAAGCCGGTTTTACTCAAGATGTCATTCAAGGTCAAGCCCCTGAAAATCTTTCCTGTGTGGAAGTTTTTACTCATCCTTTCACTTTTACGATTACTCACAGTCTTAACCAATCCGATCCATGAAACAAAGAGGGTTTCAAGTAAGGCGTCTCAGAGAACTCTCAACCCCTACAGTTGATCTGATGAAGGCTTCTTAGGGACAAAGCGTCCTGAAGTGATCTGAAACTGTCCCCAGAGGAGCTCCACACAGCCTCTGGCATCCACTGTGAACATTTAGTTTCCCTATTAGCGATGTTTATTCTCCAGGAATCACTCGGCTCCCTCACAAATAAAGACACTAAACCCCCTGAATGCCTTGGCCATATTAGGAGTGGAACATCTCCTCTTGTTAGTGGACCTGCTGAGCATCAAGCCTCCATTAGTTAACAGTCTGTTTGGATGATGAGGGCTTTCTTCCTCTTTTTCTTTTTCTCCTACAACAGGCATTATTGGTTCTGCTTTTTGTCATGTTTTGGAAGCCTTTTTAAACAGTTTGAACACTACACCTCAGGTGGTGCTCGGAGTCATTTACTTACACAAACACACAAGGCTTTCTGAGCCGCTGCCCTTCCTCGACACAGCACAGCTCATTTCCACGGGAGCAGCTCATTAGGTACCTGCTTCAGCGACAATCTGCTCCACCTACATGAGCCGCTGCGATACCTCTCTGATTGGATGATGGGGCTTAGAGAGTGTTTGCTGGCAGTGAAGGGACAAAACTCACCTGTCATGGCCGCCGCGCTTCGGGTGAGCCGCTCTCAGCACAGGACACTTAGCCACATTGTCCTGATTTAGCAGGCGGACTGCAGCAGGCGAGCAGACAGGCAGTCGGCCTGCGCAGAAACCACAGATAAAAGATTGATATCATCATTAGCTCATTGATAATAAAGAAAAACATTTGTTTTAAATCCAGTGAATTTGTATGGTAGAAAGAAATGCTTCTGAAAACAGTGATTTCCTCAATGAATCTTTTAGCAGTATGCTCTTACAAACATTAAAGCTCCAACTAATGATTCATTTCATCATTGATTGAGCTTATGAAGTTGTGATTGTTCCTATCACTGGTAAATCATTTATCTATTTAAAAAGGAATATAGCCAGAGTTACTTATTCACACATTCCGATTTGTCATCTTCTGATGTCAGTTTAGACAAATGTCTGAAACCCAAAATACGATGATACGTGACAAAAAGAAATAAACAAACCCTCAAACAGCTGTAACCTAAGATCTTTTTTTTTTAAACTTTTATCAGTCACTTAAAACCAAAAACAACAAATCATTTCTGGGTCCACCAATGTCTTTACTTATTTTAACTTGACCAAACGAAGAATATCAATAATTCTTGTTTTGAGCCCAAAACGAGACGCAACAAACCTGAAGTACATTTCTATCAGGCAGTTAGATGTTTGCTGATCCCAGAGTAAATGTGTGTTTAGGTTGATTTCTACAGGTTCAGATGTCTTTATTTGAACAATTACAAAGCTATGTATTCCCCTCTGTTAACATTTTTGTCTTTTAACCTTCCATGTGCACAAAGGCTGAACTTATGAGCTTCCTGTCATCCACTTCACTGCAGAATTCCCATCAGGTTTTTTATTGTACCACTTCTTCTTTATTTTGGGCCCTTTGAGCAGTTTTTGTGACTTTGTTAAACACAGCACCTGAGGGTCTAAGCTGTGTTAGTTTAAGGCAAGGCTAGGCAAGTTTAGTTATATAGCACATTTCAGCAACAAGGCAATTCAAAGTGCAACACACAAGACATCACGACGAAGGGCAGAAAACCTGTTCATAGAGGACATTTAAAAAAAAAAACCTTGAAAATCAAAAAGAAGGAAAAAAAACAGGTATAACAGAAGCTAAAATAAAAAAGTTAAATGAAAGTAAAAGGTAACGTTACAGTAAACAGGTGAGTCTTCACCCTCATTTTAAAAACAGAGTTTCAGCAGACCTGCAGTTTTCTGCGACTTTGTTCCAGACATGTGGAGCATAAAAAAAACTGAACGCTGCTTCTCCATGTTTGGTTCTGACTCTGGGGACAGAAAGCAGACCTTGTCCCAGACGACCGGAGCTGGCTGGATATATTCTTCGGGTCATTAATTTGAATTTTTGTCATGATTAAAAATGATTCTGTTTTATTACGGGGTAACTCATAAATAGTTCACATGCGTCAACCAGGGAATTTACCCTTTAGTGTGTCAACCTCCGGCCTGTATGATGAAGTGACATTCAGGTGTTTCCATTAAGCGGGTACCTGACATCATTTATCCTTTTAGAACACTGATTCAAGTTTAAAACTCTATAATAAGACGTGCACTTTGACTTCCAGTCAGCTTGGTGTTGAGGTATGTGAAGCATTTTTTTAAACACACACCGGCTTGGAGTAAACAGAAGGACGTATGACGTTTGTCTATGTGCTTTTCAAGCACATAGACAAACGTCTAGGGGAAAAAAAGAAAAGGTATTGCCATTTAAAAACTCTTTAAAAAAGCTTTTTTCAGAGCTGATTAAGAACTCTCAGCTGACCTTCAGTCAACCTTCAGCTGGTAACACTTCATAAATCTGATTTTATTTTAAATGTTTTTAAGTAGTCAAGGTTTTCAAGTATGAACAGCTGCTGTGCCGTTTCAGCACTTTCACGCCGTGGCTGAACCTTAATGTGCTGAAGTTTCAGCACTGAGCTGCTTTTCTCTGCTCGCCTAGAACACAGACAGACACTCTTTTTTTATGATAGAAAGTCTGTGAAAGTTTGGATTCCTCGTGCTCACACAACGCTGCTGCTTCTTCTGTTAGCTGATTGGCTGTCACACTGCATGACGAGGTTTGTTTTGTTGCCGTGCAACAGATTAAACATTTCCACAGTTTGAGAAAATGTTGCTGCGGCAAGCAACTCAGTTTTTCCTATATACTTTTTTTTCCTGGGTGTAATCGTCTTGGAGGACGGCCTGATTGTGGAAGTGGGCAACACATTGATCATTGAGACGAGGGTTTAACTCCTGCAGTGACTTTTTTTTCCCCCACTGCTGAGCTTAGAGCAGGAGCTGTCAGTCCTTCTGGAACACGGCAGGATGTGGTTGAGTGTTGCTGTCTGTTAAGAGCTGAAACTACAGCGTCGTTAGGTTGGCCGTTGTTTCTAATAACTGGATGAGACCACACTGCAAATCACATCCCAGCTGGGCGGAGCCAGCCAGGCGTCCAGTTTGTGAGAAGGAGCCGGCCAAAGGGCTGAGACGTCATGACTCATCCTGAAGTGCTCTATCCTCTCAACTTTTGCATAGCTCTTCAGCACAAACTGCTCCCGACAATCATCCTCCCCACGCTTTGATGTGGAGTGAAGGAGTCACTGCAGATGTGTTCAGAGCATGCAGCATGAAAAACCTGCTGTCACATCTGCTCTCTAAAAGTCAACAGAGGGACAGACTCTGTCCAGCTGTAATGGCAGAGAAAAGAGACTTGTTCAGTGTCTGTTCTGGTGGACAATGGCATCTTGCAGTCTACTTGCCTGATGTGCTCAAATTCTCCTCCTCATAAGGGGACAGAATATTAAAAAAAACTGTGAAGAAAAAACTAAAAATAAAGAGGCTACATGGCCTCTCCTTTTCTCAGGTCAATTCTACAATTCACTCAGCAGACGCTTTTATCCAAAGCGACGTACATCAGAGAGTAAGAACAACACAAGCAAGGATCTAGAAAAAAGGGAACAATGTCAGTAAGAGCAAACGATCAGCTTTGAGTCTGATTGGACACACAGGTGCTGACAGGAAGTGACCAGAGGCAAAGCACAACATTGAGGGCAGTTCTTGAGAGCTCTAATCGGTATAGAAACCATCTTATAAGTCGTCGTTATCAAACAAAAACCATCGTCATTACCATCATCATCATCATCAATAATATGGAGACCATCATCATTAAGTTAGTAGGTATTCATGAAAGAGCTGGGTCTTTAGCTTTTTCTTAAAGGTGCAGAGGGACTCTGCAGATCCAATGGTGTGGTCAGATAGTATTACGGAATAATGTAAATAAACAAAAACTGAAATCTACGAAACTTCCCCTTCCCTTACAGTACTCATTAAAAGCAGTTATCACATTAAGATTGCACTGAAAACAAAGTGGAGGGGGTTAAAGCACCCTTAAAGCAACAAAAAGTGAGGAGGAAAAAACTGCAAAGCATCCTTTTCAAAACATTCCGGTGCTCACTTCACTGAACTTGAGTTTTAAGCGCGAGTATCTCGATAAGATTTGATGTGTAGCCGTGGCAAACCATACTAAATGTAAACCTCCTGTGCAGTTACTTAGAAACAAAGAATCATTGTGATCACGTCCACATTTGGCCCTAGAGCACAAAGCATAACTGTTTCCCTGTTAAAACACATCCTGATCCAAATCCACTGCGTACATTAAATTGGAATGTTTAAACATAGGATGGGACATTTTTTCCACAAGCTCATTCTTGTTGACGTGAAGTCTCTCTCTCTCGCGCTCTCTCGCTCTCTCTCTCTCTCTCTCTCTCTCTTCTTTAAAGGGATGTTTGTGTTGGCAGGATCCCTTTTTTTTTCAGAGCTCCATCAAAACTTTTAAACAGAGCTATAGCCGGGGAATGGAAAAATTGTGATGCCCTTTCAAGGACAGTTTTGGATACATCTGAAAATAGCTTCTATTACAGTTTTGAATGTGACAAGTGTGGTTCTCATGGCGCACAGTTCCCACAAAATTAAACCCAGCCAAGTTCTGCTTCACAACAGATTCAATTAAAAACCTTTTTCCTCAAAATGAACTTGTTGAACTTGTGCTCTACCATTATTTAATCTCTGACTACTGACAGTTAAACAATAACCTTGACAACTATGTTAGCGTGTGTAGAATTTACTGGTGGCTTCAGTCCGTCAGTCACAGCTGGTGAAAGAAAGAGAGAGAGAGAGAGAGAGAGAGAGAGAGAGAAAAGAGTGTGATGAACCATTTTTGCAACACACCATGGAAGCAAATGTTGCTGGTGCCTGCTAATCAGAAGCAGAGGCCAGTTTCCAGGGCGGAGCCTCAGTGCGGGGGACTTCTGAAGAGCTTGTTATTCAGGATATTCCGATGAAAAGGCAAAGCATGAGTGATGCTGGAAACACGCAGAACTCGAATAGAATGAAAGGGAATATAAAAGAAAAAAATGACGGCCATGTTATACCTGTTTTTTTTGTTGTCTAGATGCATCGCCTGTAAAAAAAATAAATCTGATCCAAGTGCTCTAAAATACACACCTAACATTACTAAGCGTTAGCATTGTGTTCTATTTTCTAAAATGTAAATATACAAATTAGTTATCTTGCACGGTCAAATCAAATAATATCATAAAGTTGGAGGTCCTTGCTAGCTGCGGCTTCTGCTAGATTTGGCTGGGGTTGTTTTGAATCTCTGTTCACAGATTCTACATAGAAATATATATATAGAGGTGTAACAGTATGGTAAATGCGTTTAATGAACTTGAGCTTGCATAGCTCAAAGCGCTTTTACAGCCAGAGCAATTATGGGTATCTGTTGCCCAAAGACATTTCAGACATGTAGCTGCAGGAGCTGGGGGAATCTGCCTTCACACTCAAAACAGCAGGATAAGTTGTTGGACACCTGTTTTTCTTGGTCTACAACTTCTTGGTGATGTCGCCGTCCTAATATTCAGGAGTGTTTCTAATGAAATATCGCTCTGAGAACCTGAAGTTTCTCCACACATGGATTCAAAGAAGTGAGGAGGGTGTTCTAGTTCCGCTTTGTCATGTCACTACTGGATATTACTTTTTCTTCTTTGTGTGTTTTGTTTTGTTGCGGTCAATATACACACACTTATTTATGTAAATACTGTAATTGACATCTTAATTGACCCATCTGTCACATAACTGCATTTTACTTCTCATGTTACTTCAGCATCTTTTGCACTATTCACCACTGCACTGTTTCATATTTAGTAAATGTAAATATTAGCCTTTTCTTATTATGTTTATTGTTGATATTTAATGTTGTACCTGTTGTTTTGTGTTTGTGCTTGACTTTTACTTCTTGTTCCAGGTGAGCGTGCTGACCACCCTGGAGCGGCGGTTCAACCTGCAGAGCGCCGACGTGGGAGTGATAGCCAGCAGCTTCGAGATCGGCAATCTGGCCCTCATCCTGTTCGTCAGCTACTTCGGGGCCAAAGCACACAGGCCGCGTCTGATCGGCTGCGGTGGGATCGTCATGGCGCTCGGGGCTCTTCTCTCAGCGCTGCCCGAGTTTCTCACCAAACAGTACGAGATCGGGGAGACGTGGAGGACTGACGTGGGTCGGGATATTTGCTCGAACACCAGCAGCAAGGACGCTCAGTCGGGCGAGGATGCTGTGTGCGCCAAAAAGGCCAACACTAACATGATGTACCTGTTGCTCATCGGGGCGCAGGTCCTGCTGGGGATCGGAGCCACGCCGGTGCAGCCCTTGGGTGTTTCCTACATCGACGATCATGTGAAGAAGAAAGACTCTTCTCTTTATATAGGTGAGTCACATCAAACTATATGAAAAAAAATCCAGTTTCTGTTTTAAAGGGCATCCACTTTGGAACAATTTGAGGATCTTAAGGTAGATTAAAGACTTTAAGAGAAACCGTGTTCACAAAGAAACCTGATTATCAGCCTGGAAAATTAAAAATGTCTTTCCTGCTACACACTAATTTCCCAAGGCAGCTGAAGCTGGTACAGCAGAAAGTCAACCAATGTTTGTGCACCAGCATCAGGTACGATGTTTAGATAGGTTGAGTCAACACATGATCTGTGTGTGCTCTTCTGCTGCACACAAGTCCGTCTTTGCTCCAATCACAGGCCTGTTCACAAGAGTGCCAGGTGAGCAGATCTTCAGCTTTTTAATCTCCATTACCACGCTCTCAGGCCAGCTAAGGGTTAAACGTCTCTGCTTTGCTCAATCCCCCTCTCAAAGGCGAGATGCTGCTGATGCGGCTCTTTGAGGTTTAAAGGTACATTCAAAGTGCTTTCTGTGCAAATATCTGAATGCACAATGGCTGTTTAGGGATATGTTTTTGCTGCGATACGTATATTTTGCTGTTTTGGTATACAAAAGGTAGTTCAATAATAGGCTCATTATTATGTGCTGGATTTTCATTTAGGTGGAGCTTTTCCTGTGAACCGACCAGTGATGTTAAAGTCTTTGTATGTGATTTTTCACACTTAAATATAATAGAAATCAAGTATATCCTCTGAAAATAACTCTGTGAGTCATGACTGTCTACAATGGGTGTAACACTCGACTCCCACTATCTGTGATGCTTTCAGAGTTTTCAGAGTCCTATCTTCACTTTGTTTACATTGCTGGGACGGCCGGCTGACTCCTCCCCTCGCGAATAAAAGTTGTTTAATTGAAGGACTAGAGAAAAGAAGAATAACATACTGTACTCACTGCTTAACTGTGTTTCTAGATCACGCTCATTTCAGGTAAATTTACATGCAGTGGGAAGATACCAGCATAATAAAGATCGCTAGCATTAGCATGCTAACACAACAATGCAGCGCGAGTTGTTTTGGTGTCATGCTGGTGCTCAAGGGCGACATCTGCTGGATCAAAAAATCACATATAAAGCCTTTAATGTTCTAATACACATAAATAAAACGAAAAATATGTTATTTCATAGATAGTTTGACATTTTGTCACGTATTCTTTTACTTGCAGATATTGAAATGAATGATGAATATGGTTCATATGTCAGTATGGTATGAAGTAGCAGTAGTTAAAGGTATGTTGGGTTAGCTTAGCATGAAGGGCGCCTCTAAGCTAACTATTAAAACATTTTTTGATCTTGTGTGCTAAATCTGTGCAAAACGGAAAACGACTGCTTCAGAATAGTACTTATCAGGTGGGAGCAGGGCTTTTAAAAAAGCTAGACTAACAGGCTACATATTTACCATCTGAAATAAAAGGGAAGCAGTCTTGATTTGGCGATTGGGGTAAAGGTTAATCGTTTCCTATGAAGCTAAATATGGTGTTTCTGTGTACAGCAAAACATTATGGATTAGTTGTTATAGCAGCAGAGATGTTATCTGCTTATCACAGCTACAAATCAATGTTTTGGTGCGTTTCCATGTTTTTATGTCGACCTGGCTGTTTGCTCAGCAGGCCGCAACATCAGCGTTTGATGGAGTGGATGACATGTGTCTGCTTGTTGTGTGCTGTTTGTTATCAGCGTGGAGCAGAGACAATGAGGGTGTGAATAGAGGATGGGTTCAGGCTGACACACCTCTCTCTCTCTCTCTCTCTCTCTCTCTCTCTCTCTCTCTCTCTCTCTCTCTCTCTCTCTCTCTCTCTCTCCCTCTTTCTCTGCAACATGCTGTGTGGCTGTCTTTTGTCACTCAAATACAGATGTGACCTGTCAACAAAGGCAGCAGTGTGCTCTGTAATCTCAGACCCAAAGCTGATTTCCTTAATGGTCGTTTGTTTGTGTTTCTTTTTCCTGAACATGAGTGTTTTTTTTTAAAACAGCATTGTTTGAAACAATGAAGGGCCACAAAAGACTTGGCGCTGACACAGTGGTTTGTTAGCAGTTTGAGGGGGGTAAGTGGACTGTAAAAGGTAGGGAGATTTGGTTCTGTCCTCCTCTGATAAGCTGCAAGGAGAGTTGGAGGAAAAACAAGCGGCGAGCAGCGAGGAACAATGTGGTATTGAGTCGCACTCAGCTGATCGTTCTAATCCGTCTGCTGCAGGCCTGTCATGCGCCCCCAGCTGCATGAATGGAGCAGATTGTGTGAAACTCTGTGAGATTTCCTTTCACATACTGATAATGTATTTTGATTATTCACCAGTCTATGTCAACAAGTTAACATTGTTCCAGCTGGGACAGAAAGTTTTGCTTCTCAACACTTGTAGCCAGACAAGCGTGTATGCTAAATATGTCATGTTGTTTTCTTTAGGGTTTGGCTTTGTCTTTAATGATATAAATATATTTTATCTGATGCAGGACATCAAACTACTTAGTGACTGTTGCACGTATGCTAAGTGCGCAAGTGTGGTAGCTTAGCGCCCGAAGAATTGTTGGCTTATAATGGGTCTCTGTGTTATTCTCTGTGACTTACATAGTGGTATAACTCCTATGTAAGTCACAGAGAATAACACAGAGACCCATTATAAGCCAACAATTCTTCGGGAGCTAAGCTACCATACTTGCGCACTTAGCATACGTGCAACAGTCACTAAGTAGTTTGATTAGCATGAGCTAGCAAATGCTAACGTTAGCCAAACTTAACTATTACTGTAGCTTCACAGAAATAAGTGCTGTCGGGTTTTTTTCAGGCGGTCATTTCAACTGAATAAGAGATGTGATTTCATTATTTCTTGAAATACTGATCCAGTGAAAGCCTCATTAAAGTAAATTTAATTTAAAAAAATTACGGGTAATTAGCCATTATGATGATTTTCACGACCCAGTCTGTCAAAATGACAGAAAGTGAGAAAGTGGTGTACAACCTCTGGACTCACAACAACACAAGGTTATCTAATAATCATACAAATGTACCTGAGATACAAATCTACCATGTGAGATTTTCAAAAACACTTAAGATAGTCAATCCATTTTCTCACTCATGTTTGTGTGTGTGTTTGTGTGTGTTTGTGTGAGTGTTTGTGAGTGTTTGTGTGTGTTTGTGTGAGTGTTTGTGAGTGTTTGTGTGAGTGTTTGTGACTGTGTGTGTGTGTTTGTGAGTGTGTGTGTGAGTGTTTGTGAGTGTGTGTGTGTGTGTTGGGTTTTGCCAAATGTTTCAGGCAGAATTTAGTAGCATTTTGAAGACGAGAGAAACTAGAGAGGGAACTCAAACCTAACAGCCATCTTTCATAAAGCCTCTGCTATACACAGCTATGATCTAATACCGCCTGTGCTGATTCTGCATGCTCATTTTCACACCAACAGATTACGTGCATGTGCTGTTTGGCATGTAGACTCTTTCATAGCTGTAACCATAGAAAAGTTTTTTTAAATTCTCGTGAAAAACGGTTTAAACAAATAAATTATTCACCCTGATTCATTAAACGTACACTATTTAGAGTTAATAAAACAATTACTAAACATATGATATAGCCTATACATGTTTTTGTTGAGTACTTACCTTAAATATTTCCAACAGTTAACGAAGCAAGAGAAAACTGTAATTTTATAGTTGTAACGGGACGTGTCCTGTCGAGGCGGCCGCCATAATGAGCCCCCATGGCAGACAGAACGCTTATCGTTGCCGTGGAAACACCAGATGTTATGTCAAAGACAGCTACAAGACAGCGAGAATTGCTACCTAAAGCTGCAGTACTGTTGCTGTAAGGGGCTGCTATGTTAAAAACATCATGTATATGATACTTGGATACATCGTCGGTAAACATATTGTTCATTTCACCGGGGGGGGGTAGCAGAGCGAACTCCCATGATTCCCCGCTAGCCTGCACGTCAACTTTTGTTATTGTAGTATTGATTGAGAGCCCCCTGGTGGCGAAATCTATGTTATTGTATCTCAAAAAATGACACCCAGTCTAACTGAAGCTTAAGCTTTACACTTAGTGATGAGTCATTGTCAAGATTAGAGCCTGAGCTAAATGGCCAGGTGAAAACTGTGTGCCTTTTGATGGAGGAAAGTCCCGCCCTGAAGAGAACACTGCGGTGTGGGGAGAGCAGAGCCGAGAGGTCTGGAGACGAGCCATAATTACAGAGTGAGGCAGGAATGCCAACCAGCCAGCCATGAGGTGGGTCAGAGTGGGCCGGGCCGCACATGCATACCACACAGGCCTGTGAAAAACAACTCCTCCAGAGACTCTTGACTGCCTGCTTTCGCTGTGTGTACTGCAGCAGACACGGCTTACTGCTGTTTAAACAGCTGCAAAACACTCAGCTCGAAGTCTGCTGTGTAACGCTTTTTAAGTGCTCTTGGTCCGTTTCTAGAAAAGATATGTTCACTGTCAATATCAAGATTGTTGGGGAGCTTGTACTGCATTCTCTTCTTAAAAAGAAAGAACTTGAAAGCCGCCACTACCGCTGACAAACTTTAATGCAGAGTTAAACATAATCACATTGTTAGTTATTTAGCTTTTCAAGTCTAGACGTAGGCACTGGGCTCTGGCCAGCGGAAATAAATATGATTGGACAGATTGCGTCATCAGGATCTCTATTCCCACTGCTCTATGACCTTTCACTATCCACTGCTAATTCTGGCTCTTCCCATAGGACCCCCGCTTGCATAAATATACTGTACAGGACACACACAGAATGTTTTAGAGCTGCTGTCACTGCTGTACTGCACAAACTCCATCCAGCTGCTTTGCTGGGTTTCAAAAAGCTCTTAAACAGCTGGGAATGTTTTTTCATTAAACTGTAATGTATGGGGGCAGCTGGAAAGATGGCATTTATTAATTCAGCAATTTCATGCCTCTTCATGTGTGGACATTTCCTAATGCATGCATCTATCTGATTCTCAGGCCCTGATAGAGAAGATGCTTGAAGTTCAATTTCCTCAATCCGAATCTAAAAGATCTGTTTACTGCTTAAGTAGTCAAACTGTATCTGCTATGTAAGCTACATGTTCTGTGCTCACTAACAGCCATATTAGCCCTTCTGTGACTAAACATAGGCACTGTGGTGCTTTAAGTTAAATGCCATCGTCAGCATGCTTACAGAGAGGGTAATGAAACAGATTCTAATGAGCACCAAACACAAATATAAAGGTGATAAGAAAGGGGATGTCATCAGCTGTTCAGGCAATTTCGATTTTCTCCTACAAAGTTAAAGACAGTCTTTGCATAAACCTGATTAAATGTGCTTGTTTTAAACTGTATTTGCATTAAGCAGTCATGTCAGAGCTCTGTCTCTGACTGTCAGATAGCGGACATTTTCATAGTACAGAAGAGTTCACTTATGTCATTTAGCTGATGTCTTTTAAGAAACAAAGGCATGTTGCTTTTTGTTGTAATTCTGCTTCCTTTACAAACCACCAAAACAAATCATTCACTTTGAAAAAAGCACATAGCTAGTGTCCATGTGGCTACCTGCCAATGGTGGCTCTTTCAGAAAGGCTTGGGTGGATTGGGCTTTCTTGCAACATGCTCTAATGTTTACGATGGAAAGGCGGACTCAGAGGGCAGAACAAACACCTATCTGTAGGAGTGTCGCCCACCTGGGGGAAGGTTGCTCTTTATGATGTCACAGAGGGGAGAATCTCCAAACGGCCTGTCTAAGCACACATTTTCTGAAAAGTGGAGCAGGTTGTTGACAAGCTATAGGGACACAAATGAGTGTTTGAAAAACATGGTAAAGTGTATTTTGCATAATATGTGACCTTTAATGTTAGGTCCTTACATTTCAGTATCATCTTTGACTTGTGAACTCCAGTTAGCTGACGTTGTGTCTCAGTGCTCTGCTGACTTTGCTGTCATCAAAGTGTACATCCCACCACCCATCCACTATTACACTATCGGAGCATTCATGATATTCCAAAAGAGCAATTTTGTGTTTTACTACTAAATAATTAGTAACATTCAACAACATTTTAAAATGCTTTTTGGCTTCAAAAAGGGCTGCCTTGTGTTTTCGATTGGACTTTATGAGGGAATGGAACAAAAACAGATGACAGTGATAGTATGCAGCAATGCAAAATATGTGAGTTTAATAGCAAACACAAGCCTGTGAGAGTATGTACCAGACACAAGCTCGCTCGCTCTCACTCCCTCTCTCTCTCACTCTTGCAGCCAAACTGCAAACTAGGAATGAGGAACTCAATTTTTAGTGAGCTGTGTCTTTCACTTAAGCAACCTATGTTTCTAAAAACGTACATATTCCAGCAAATTACATTTTTCTTGTGTTCACTCCAGCCTCTGCAAGGAAGAATGAAGTTTCAGGTTTGTTAGGAAAACTGATTGCAAAAGTCGCGGTGAAGATGTCTCCGAGGGATCCTCGAGAGACTTGTCAACATTCCTGCTAAAATGCTCCGACTCCAAACACTTGCTGCAGTAGGGCGTTTATATAAGCTACTTAAACTCAGCGCATGTTAATGTCATCTTGAAGGATTAGATTCTAAATGGGTTTTTCTGTCCCCGCCTATAAGCTGCACGCCGGGTTTGCCTAGCAACACCAGTTTGTTTTATCTCAAGATGATGAAGGGGCCAGTGCAGTTAATGTTCACCGGCCAGCCGCTGCTCTTCTGCATCACTGTAATGAGCTGTGTGACAGGAAGCTCAACAGTCTGCTGTGCTGCGAGCCCTCTGACCCACAGACGTTCACTGTACTTTAAGCTGCAGGGCTGGACTCCGCTCGATTACACTGGGGCCCGGTGCTGGAGGGGAGAGAAGGCAGCAAACATGAGATTATCTGGTGTCCAACTGGTCAACAGCATGCAGCTGCTGTCTCAAAGCTAATCACTAATTATCCCCAATACTCTGAGTTTCATGTAGAGGAGTCAGAAAAGGAACTGAGCTGGCATAATGCTGAGCAGAAGGAGGCTGCACACTTCAGCAAGGCCCTCGGGTTTGGAAGATGGAAAGTCACTGTGATTGATTAGCGACTGCACGAGTTCAAGTTTAAAAGAAAACTCCACCAGAAGAAGAAAAATGACTCCAATGTGTTGTCTTCCTGCTTGATAATGGATCAAAACAAATGATGCCAATTAATACAAGTTATTAATTTCAAGTCTTATAGAAGCTGCCTCTTAGTTGTGATTTGAATCAGATGGGATTCAATCAAATGAACCTCAGATAGGTGGAGACTTGATTTATTTTACATTATCACATTTCTGTTGGAGTGTCAGATTGTGTAGTAGCTGCATCATCTGGCTGCTCGTCAGTAATGAATCACCTCCCCCCCGTCAATCTGCTGTTTTTGTGGAATAGTATTGCATTCACACTCTTATTATGGCGCTGCATGTTTTTGCTAGATGTACAGTCCTGCATGTTGGATGGTCTGGCAAGTGAAGAAGATCCTAAGGTCTCTCTAAATCCCCTCAATTTGTCCTGGTTTTAAAAGCTTTTACACGTAAAGAGGGGAGCAGCTAAACACTTATGATGCGAATCCATTTTTAATTGTACCAAAAAGCAAAGAGACTAAATTACATGCACTACATTGTAGAACTAAGAAAAACTGACATTCTGAGTTTAGGGTTGCCCACGGAAGCTAAAATTATGTAATTTTTAGATTTGTTCTAACTCATGTTGATGGATGAGGCCAGGCTTTTTAAACCAACAACAACCACAATTGTGATCCATATTGTTTGATGACAGGCAGTCAATATCAGCCTGCAGTTAGGGAACAAATTGTGTGTCCATTTTCAATCTCTCACTGATAGCGTATGTGCTATACAACTCGTAAAACACATACAGTATATAATGACTTTTAAGGGTTTAAGAGTTCTCATAAAACCTGGATATTATCACTCATCAGTAGGAATTCTAATGCTGTTTGTGTTGCTGTCATAATTACTGTCCTCTGTGTTCTTTGGAGGTGTGCCGGCTTGCTTTTCAGAACAATCAAAGAGAAAAAATCAACCGGTTTAAAAATGTTGTTGTTAAACTGGCCCCAGTACTGCTGACATGGCGAATTTGAACCTTTTTTCAGAGATGGTTTAACAGGCCTCTGCTGCCTAAACAATCTTCATGCTTTAGCTGGACTGTAAAGGATCTGATAAAGTGGGATTTTGGATGCGAGGAAATGGGTCAGACCTCTGCAGGACATGGATCAGTGTTGGAAAACAGAAATGAGACCCCTCAGGCCGTTCTCACCAGAGCCTGAAGAGACGTATGTTGAAGCCACAAGCACTTTTTTCTGCCAGGTCACCATCTTGCACTAGCTTGAGAGGTGCTCCGTGTGGCTGCATTGTGTCTTTTCTTTCGGGCCCTAAACATGCCTGTTGCACCTTTTTTTTTTTTTTTTTCCTCCTCCATCATCATGACTCCCTGTGGCCTCGGTAAAACCTCCCAACGCCACCATGCAGCCTCCTTTCGGCAATCTGGGTCAGGCTCTGTCACTGCTGATTAAAAAGGGGATTTTTTGTGTCATCCACTGGGGGAGGAGCGAGGGGATAAGAGATGGGAGGAGACAGATCATAAACATGGCAACATCAGCAGGCCGTTGCCACAGAAACGGCTGGTTTGTTAGGCTGTTCTTTTACGATTGGATTGAGATGCTCAGTTTGTTCCATGCAGCTGCTTGCTCTTCTCCGCCTCACTTTCAAACTACAACACATTGCAGTGGGGGGGGGGGGGGGGGGGGGGGGTGGATATGCACACTACTGGTCAGCTACCGTACTGTGCTTATTTTGCACTTGCTCTTTTAAACAATATTATCTGTTAAGTGAACGGTGGGTCCTAACCTTGGGACAAGGTCTTGGCTCAGGAAATACAGAGTCACGCTGTGCTTGTGGGCTTTACCACAAATCCACAAGCCTCATTGATTGAGTGGTGTGTAAGTGGTTGCTCTCTGTGCTCCTAGGATTACTCAGAAGCATGTTCAGCACTTAATCCTCATATCACTGATGGCAGAGAGGGAGGGATAAAAGAGCCTAATTAAATGGACTCTGATCAATAGGTGGGCAGTCATTATAATTAACTATTTCATTCAGTCAACCTTCATTTCCTCGATGTGCAAGCAGAAGTAGATGGGTTTTTTTTCTCTCTGGCTTCACTCCATTGGAAGACTTTTCTGCTTACTTTGGTACAATTTGAGGCCAAAGAATTTCTCTCGCAAATATCTTTATTTACACTGAAATAGAAACAACTATTTGTAAAACCTTGCCACATTTTTTGACTTGTGAAAAAAAATTCAAAGGCACCATTTAGTGCAGCTTAACACAGCTTCTTGTCACAATGAAATTCAAACATAAGGTGTTCAAAAACCTAAGTGTGTTTTCTCCCTGTCCCTCTGAGTCCGATCTCTTTGCTTGTGTGCCACGCACGCTGTGTTTTTCAGGTGGTGTAATGTTTAGTGTTTCTAACAAGATTATAATTGGCCTGGTTTGTAGAGATGCATCGATACTTTTTTTTTGTAGTCCTGATCCTATTCCGATACAGATTATTTACTGATAACGTTGTTGTTGTTGGTATTATGTGAAAGGCTACACAAAGCTCTTGTATAACATTTCTAATTCAGAATTTGATCAGACAGAAGGAGCTGTTCCAACTCGTCTGAACGTCTTGATGGAGGCTATTTGTGGGCATTGGCAGTTTAGTCTAATTGTCTTCAAAGTGAGACTGTGCAAAATGAGAATGTTTAGAACGCTTAAAGATCTTTTCTTGATTGATGATGACGTCGATCGACACCATCAGTCTGATATCCGTCAATAGAGCTCAACAGTGACCGCCTATACTTTTTTGGAGGATCTAGTTACGGAAGTAAATTGCCCCATTCAAATCCTCCATTGACATTTCACAAAATCCTTATATAAAGAGATTGGCGCTTCCCCAACATTATGTCTATAGTGCATTTGATTCGACGCCAAAGCGGCATTAAAAATATTCAGAAAAAGGCAAAGGTATAAGACTGCGTTCATAACTTTCATCCTCAGTCAAGGAACTACCTATCCCACAATCCATTGCGAATGATATCGCTTCTTCCTAAATGTAACTTTAATAGTTGTCTATACTGTTAATACAAAAGTGTTGTATGTTATAGTTTGCGTTGTATAATATATGAATAACAATGTTAATAGTACATGTTAGCTAACTAACTAGGTGGCCTGCTAGCGAAACTATCCGTTTGCATTCTGCTTCAAAAGGGCGGGAAACATTGCCATGGTAACAGCGAGCTCCACCAATCAGACATGTTGCTGTGACACTCTTTGGTTAAGGGTAGTTGTTTTTCTTAAAGCAACAATATGAAACTGTTGCAGTTGCGGCTCGCAGTTATCTTGCGAGAAGTACATTTGTGCTATGAAGTGGCTAGTCAGTTAGCCTCTTGACCAGATGTTCATTACATGAATTTGACCTATAACATTAAAGTGAAGTACCTTTTCGTCTCAGGTTGTGGTACATATATAAACTGTATATATATACTACATGTATGTTACTTGTGTAAACCAGTTTACTTCTTGTGATGAAAGATACAACTGAAAACTCAAAGTACTTGGTCTTTCTCGATTCTCTGATTTTTGGAAATTTTCAAAATCCAAAACAAAAAACGCCGACCAAAATTTACATTTATTTGACATTTCAAATCCATTATTACCCCTTAACCTTTTCTGAAGATTGTTTCCTTTTTAATATAGATGGAAATGGAAATAACAGGAGCAAAATGTACTGTTTCATACTGTCTTTTTTGACTCATTACTTCTCAGTCAACCATATCGCTCCTCCAAACTTCCCACATCTGGCCTTCCCCCTTTTGATCCCCCCTCTTCCTCAGGATGCAGCACACTTTGTGTATAATTGTTGGAAGACATGGTGCACAATTGTCAATATAATTGTCACAAACTCCGTGTAAAAGGGGTTCAGGCAGACTTTTGGCATCTCCCATCCTGATAATTAGGGCCAAGCCACCTGCTGAAGAAGCTGGTAGCAGCTGCTGACTGAGAGTCCCGGACCTCTCTGGCGCTTCTAGTCTTCAATAGAGCAGCTGTGGCTCTCGAGCAAGAGACACACACATCGCTCGAGTCTCTTGCCCTTTCTCCTCCATGCCTTCATTATACCACCCAACTGGCCAACAATGGAGAGCGTGGGCAGCTCCGTCTCTTCTCCAAGAAAACATCTGAAGCAGGATTACAAACAGATCACTGTGGTAGAGCGGAAAGACAAGGCTTTGCTCTGTTAAAGTAACCCCCGCCCAACCCCGGTCTATCTGTTGCTACTTCTTTCCCCTCTCCCTCCTATGTTGATCCTACACTGAGTCTTGCCTAGCCCTTTGGGTTTCCAGAAACACAACAATACCCTGTTTGAAAGTTTCCCCATACTGTTTATGTAATGTTATGACTCGGAATGTATATCATTAGGATTTTATCGATTCCTGTACTACTTATTGATACTGATACTTATGGATATTCTTATCGACACTACTCTTCATTATTTGGTGCAAAACTACACACATGACATGAAAGATGTCTAAATGTAAAATACTTGTCACCACAATAAGGAAATGTAATTGTATTTACTCTTATAAGGCATATACTATACAGAATTATAGTATAGCACATGCCATTGTCAATAAACTCCCCAAGACAGTTTAAGTAAACTCATAAACTCTGATTGTAGCCTATGAACTCTTATGGTTATACTTTTTTTTTTTACCATTCAATTAAGGTCATTAAAGGCTTAATATGCAATTTTTCACACTTAGATGTAATAGAAATCAAGTATATCCTCTGAAAATAACTCTGAGTCATGACTGTCTACAATGGGTGTAACACCCGAGTCCCACTGTCTGTGATGTTTTCAGAGTTTTCAGAGTCCTATCTTCACTTTGTTTACATCGCCCGGCCGGCCGGCTGACTCCTCCCCTCGTGTATAAAAGTTGTTTAATTGAGGGACTAGAGAAAAGAAGAATAACATACTGTACTCACTGCTTAACTGTGTTTCTAGATCACGCTCATTTCAGGTAAATTTACATGCAGTGTGAAGATACGAGCATGATAAAGATCGCTAGCATTAGCATGCTAACACAACAATGCAGCGCGAGTTGTTTTGGTTTCATGCTGGTGCTCAAGGGCGACATCTGCTGGATCAAAAAATCGCATATAAAGCCTTTAATGTGTAATAGTCTGCAGTGTTTGGTGGATGCTTCCCCCCGGTACGTCAGAGCTTTTTTATCACCGTTAAACGTTGATATGTTAAAATAAGATCATTATTATACTGAGACCAAACAACCCTCAGATGATTCACTGAAGATGCAGCATCTCTGTTAACAGTGACAGAAGGGAGTGACACCTGTCACATATGAATGATTGTCCGCAGACTCAAGAGCTCCCGTATTATCAGGAGCACAAATCATGCCCTGATCATTTTACCCAGACAAATGTGACACTAAGAATAAGGATAATTCACAATTTGTTGATTCATCATCGGGCACATACATGCCCGTGTAGTGTATGAGAAAAAACGTTATAATGCTTACTGTGCATGTGTCTCCTCGTAGCCAACTGTGTTTCTGGTGTTTTCTGAAGCAGACCACAGTAACGCTGAATATCTCTGTTCAGTAAGTTACTTTTCTTTCATATTTATCGAACACTGAGGTCTCCTCTCGGCTGAGCCTCTGCACACAGACACACAGAGGGGCGGAGTCGACACACTTTTGATGCTCGTTTATTGATATTGATTTGAAATGGAGTCTAAAAATGTACAGTTAAAAGTGAAACACAACTTCCAGCACTTATGGAAAGCCCTGCATTAAATAAGAGAGACTTACCATAAATACCAATAAGAGCACAGTTTGCCCATGAGCTTAATGCTACTCTCACTACTGGCCAATCACGTACCGGTACCAAAAAGTACAGTTTTTTTTTCCCCATCCCTGCTTACGGCACAGAAAAACCATTATAATAATTGTAAACACAGTGAAAGCTTGCATTACTGTAATATATAAAATGCTAGCCTTGCACAGGAAAGACCTGACAGCGTGGATACAAAAAAAAAAAGCTTTCTGCTGTCTGGTTACTAACAATAAAGATCATTCCATTAATTAGGAGTATGGATTTGAATGTGTATGACATGACAGAAAAACAAATGGACCTTCGCTAGAGCTTCCTAATACTGATGCCATTTAGGTTAATGAGGGCTTTTACTACTTCCTGGAATGGTTGGAGTGTGATCACACGGGTTAATTGGACTCAAAGATTAAGTGACTGCGTGTCAGGTTAAAGTAGCCTAATGCCATTGACCTAGAAGGTTGGAGGAAGAGCCCGGTGCAGGAAGTAAAGGTTCAATACTGCTTTTAATTTGACCCAAAAGAAGAAAAAAAACGGGTAACACAACATTTTGAATCTTTTATTTAGAAAAAATATGATTTTTACCACAAAATTCTCAGTTATCATATTATTTATTTGGTCCATTTGGTTTCCTACAGCCAAACACGATGTCCTCATATAAGAGTTTAACCTCTGTCCTTGATGCATACACTGAACACATTTAGGCTGACATATTTTTTTTCCTCCTGGTAGGTTACAGTTTCTATCTCTTTGATTAACCTCTGACTTCATAGTTGGACAGTAAGTAATATTTATATTAATTATCCAGCAGACAAAAATATTAAATAGAATAGAATAGAATTACTTTATTGATCCCAAACTGGGAAATTGTGGCGTTACAGCAGCAGGTTATCAGAGCAAATAAAGCAATATAAGAATAGATACATAGTAAATAAGCACTTCAAATATAAAAGAAATAAGAATAAGAAGAGATTTATACATTAAGGATTTAACTTAACACACAAACTTAAAAAACAAAATCAATCAATCCATCGGTAGTCAAACAAAAACATGTGATTTGAATATTTTTTTCTCTTTTGTCACAGCAGATACTTTGATTTCTAAAACACTCAGGATTTCATGATAACATTCACCATGGCTCTGTTCTGTTATATTTTTGCAGGCAGTGGCTGCAGCACGTAGAAACCAGGACCCTCTAACAGAAGCACTCATTTTATTTCTACACGTTATTATTCTACTGACACATTTAAAAAATATCTCCTCTAATGCCTGAATCACAGCCCGATCACTCTCTTGTCAGCATTGTTGCATCGAGACAAACTTCACACTTATTAGTCTTGGTCCTTGGAGGCTTGGTAAATCGTATAACTCCATTAAAGCTTTGCCCTTCTTCCAGCTAATATCAAATAAACAACTGGATATATGATGATTGCCATGACTTTAACGTGATACAAACATGAGCATAAGTACTTCTGCTAAACAACAATTTTGGCTGACCCAGGTTGATCTTTAAGGATGAATAGTTGTGTTCTATTCAAATGTCAAGAAGTTTTAATTGAACTTTTAAATGCTGAAAAAAAGCAATCTGAATGAGATGTGTTTCCATCCCCTTATTAAGACATTTTACGGGGTTCACTACAAAGCTTACTTTCAGGTAAGGGAAATTGTACATACAGTTGTAATTCTAAGGGAAAAGCAGTCGACTTTTTTTTTTTTCCTCACACTTGCCACGATGTATGCTGCTCAGAAACAAAGAATAATAACTCAAATAGTCTGATTCAAGCTTTAAAAGGCCAGCTGATAACTAATGTGAGTTCGATGTTTGTTACGTCAGAACTTATTCAGTTAAGTTTATACTCATCGCCTCTTCACCCTTCATAAACAGGCGTCGAGGGACCAGCAGAAAGGACTAAGTTTGAGCTGCAAAAATGTCAAGGGAAAAAAAAAGACGATCACCAAACACAGGTAGGATGATCGGCAAAGAAAGGAAACTGTAAGGTATGGAGTGAGACTGTGAGAGACATGTGAGCAGGTGGGTGGACGAGGTCAGGCTAATGAGACACTGGCTCAGGTGTGGAGAGAGGCAAACAAGAGGAGTGTGGTGAAGAGGTGAAAGGGAAAAAATATCACAGAGAGGGTTAGTGACAGAGACGGTGGCAGGAAGACTTCTAAAAAATACTATTACTTACAATATAAAACTCTTTAAAGATCTAATGGACTGTGGCAGAAGCTTGAGTTTTGTCAGATTTATATTATTGATATATTGTTTTGTCAAATCCATTTCAAATCGTATTTGTTTATTTAGATCTCATTCAATTGATCACCGAAAAAAATCTCCCCATTTTTTAAATTTCCCTCATGCCTGTTTGTTTGTTTGCTTCTATAATCTATTCATGTGTTACCTTCTGAAACGTATTCATACAGAGAAACCGGTTACAAACTCATACATAGAGACTTGACCCCAAATGTCATATAAAGGCCTCACTTCATCTTATTTTATATAAGAGGACTGACTGTCCATTTTTTTTTTAAGGGGATTAAAAAAGCATTTATTTCAATGACAGGACCTCCATGTATCTCCTTCCATCCCGCTGCAGTGTATTTTACTTAAGTGATTTTTTTTTTTCCTTCTGTATTGTCGTCCAAAGAGTCATGGGATGTGGCAGCTCACTTCTCTCAGCTGCTGAATAATGAAATAGTTCAGAGATCTGTTGGGGACAAAAAGATCTTCATTCAGCATGAACTCTTTTTTTTCCTCTGATATAACACTCTATGTATTCATATTATCAAATCAAAATACAGTACAATCAGGATACTGGAGCTTTGACTTCATAATTGCATTAGTGTCAAAAATATATATATAATAATAGTATATTTTATTTGTAACGCACTTTACATTTTTGACAAAAAATCTCAAAGTGCTTCAGAGTAAAAAAAATATATATATATCAATAAAAGTCTCTTGTTTCCCTGGATAAACGTCAAAACCAAAGAATATTCAAATAATGTTATTAAACTGAGAGAATCAGGGAATCATCACCCTTGACAAATGTTTCGCAATTTTTTTCATATAAATAGCAAAAAAATCTCAATAAACAAATCATTACATATTTATGTGACTAGTACTTATAGAACTGCTTATAAATGGAATTTATGAAAATAAATAATTTAACAGTTTTCTTATATGTTTGTGTTAAACTGTTGATAATAGCGTTGAAATTGAAATATTTGAGTGCATCGGATGTTACATTTCCTGATTTTATTGTCGTAGCAATCCTGTTGTATCTGACTTAAGCAAGCCAAAGAGGATAGAGAAAATCAATGTTGTTTTTGTTAGTTACAGCTGATGATGTCATAAAACTCAAACTGTGCGTACAGTAGGTTCCTGCTCATCCAGCTTCATAACAATAATCTTATTATCAGCAGTGTGGACTCATACAGTAACAGGCCTGTGTTCAATCAGACCTTTGGCATGAGGCAGTGGATGAGGTCCAGACTTACCCCACATTTAGGCCTTGACCTCTCAGGGGCTTAGATGGAGCCCAGGCTGGGCTTGAAGTGACAGGTTGTAGAGGGGTAGAGGGCCGCTGAGAGGCCAGCGTCTCTGCAGGGCCGCACCACAGGGCCCGTCGCCTGCCTGTAACCCCGCTGCTCATCCTCAGGGTCAGGATGCTAATAGTTTTAAACGAGCCCTTAAGCCGCACACTTTGTGAAGCAAACCATATGGCATCAGTGAAACCGCTCTTAACACTCCTCTGCTGGAGTGTAAATTTGAAGCTAATGAAGCGGTAAGACACTTTTTTTAAAATATCAGACTTGTGCAGAGGAGGGTTTGGTT
The DNA here is from genome assembly GCF_963930695.1 of Labrus bergylta. NCBI lineage: Eukaryota > Metazoa > Chordata > Actinopteri > Labriformes > Labridae > Labrus > Labrus bergylta. The sequence continues at coordinate 28,397,854 of NC_089201.1, read as the reverse complement.
TCAACTTTGAGATGTTTCGACGTAAGCGGAAGTCAAAGCAGGATGATCCTGATGTAATGGCATTTGAATCTGAGTCGAGAGCCGACTTTAAGCTTTGGCTTGTTATTTAGGTCAGGGCTGTTTAGACCCAACAGGGTTTACTACAGGGTATATGTGACCAAGCAGCCACCTCACTGCTTTTCCCCCCTCCCTCGCTCATTAAATGAAAAGTGTGACAAAAAGTTGATCATCAGAAAAAGGAATTGTCTTCAACTATGTTAAAATATTTGACGTTTTTTCTTATTTGAAGATTTAAAGACAGCATGTGAAAGTGCATTTGATATTATGGGTTGATGACTGGATCAAGTAGAATAAACACACTTGGCTTGTGAGAAAATAAATCCAGGTAATTCACAAAATGTCTTTCACTTTAAAGGCTGAAGATTCAAGAGTCAGCAAGAATCTGTGTCCATCCATGTAACTTAAGTTTTACTTTATTTGTATTTTTTATTAAATGAAATGAAGAAAGCTGCATATAAACTGCTCTAAAAGCTTTTAGATAATGCAACAAAAGTTAATACTGCAGCAGAACACAGTGGGGTTTATAATTGAAAGCAGACATTTTGGAAAGTCTCGAGACTCAAAAAGCATTTATGTATCAAATTAAATGCAAAGTTTCAAACACATGGCTCCCCCAGGACTCTATATTTTATAAGAAGTAAGACTTCCTGCCGTCATAGTGAATGATGCGCTCCTTGACAGGTGATGTTGACGCTGATACTAAAAGCGAGGGGGGGGGGGGCGAGGCTTCAAAGCTGCCCGTCTAATGCGGTTCGTTCTTACTTATGGATCCCTGAAGATTTGGCAGCTCTTAATATCCAAACTTACTTTACCTTACAGGCCACTTTTGCATGCCTTTTACTTTTTTTTTTTTGTGTGTGCTAATCCTGTCTGCATGAGCACGGCTGAGTTTACACAACAACTACTACGTCCACGTCTGACTTCAGGACTTTGGGTCACACTCTTAAGTCACTCTTAAGAGGATTCAATCCTTTAAATTGACTCATTTCCTGGCAGTGAGTTTGTATTTGTTGTTGTTCACAGGTTCACATCTCAGGTGTCAACCAAATGTCAGGCAGTCAGTTAGCAAGAGTCTTGAGAATTACTGCAGCAGTCACATCCGACGGTTAAGGGAGGAAGTTGGATTTTCTCGTTTTTGTGTGAGAAATGTTTGATACGAATTTTGTCAGTCTCCCTCAGAGCGCTTGAAGACAAATGACTTTGAGATTGAGATCAGAAGTCACAGCAACAACAACAACAAAAAACAAGCAATGAAATGAAACTTCAGAAATCCATGACCTGATTTGTCAATCTTCCTTCAGTTGTTCTTTCCTCTGACACATATTATACAAATTTGATGAATGTTTACATAAACTGATCTCTCCAGCCATGTCAGATTACATCATGCAGGTTCAGGAAGTGTTCAGCAAAGTCTCACTGTGATATTAGCAAATGTTGCAGCTGGTATAATTTGGAAACTGCAGATTATGTAATCGCATGCTTGGTTAGCCTCTCACATGTGAGTGACGCTTGAGGACCTGATGTCTCATGAAATATCTGTTTGTGCTGCAGGTTGTCAATCAAGTCATTTAGGCACTTACTGATGTGCGTTTTTTTAAACCACCTGTGTGAAGGTAATAAAAAGTCCCTTTATATATGTACTAATAAACAGAAATGATTGACCTGTTAAAACAAAACCAAAGACCACAGATTTTTGAAATTACTCATAAAAAATAACAGGTAACACAGGGGACCAACCCATACACTTGTTAAGGATATGATCTCTCAATATGGACTGTGTGTTCTCAATCTTTTTTACAATTTTGACAAATTCTCCGGCAATTTTGGTCATTTTTTATTTTTTTTTAAAAAGGGACAAATGGAACGAGCAGTTTTTCATTATTACAATGACATATACAGTATGTGAGTGATTTATTCATGTTGAATATTAAGATTCAACTACACTTGTTATTAAAACAGTCACATATTAAACCCTTTTCACCAGGTTTAAATAAGTCCTCAAATGTCCAAAAATGAAGTTTCTTGCTTAAAATCCACTCTGATCCTGCAGTTTATCATGCCTCTTAACCCGTCTATTTCCACACCCCTCTGGAAAAGGATGTGGCTCTGGCTTTCTTGCACTATGCCCTTTTGTTCATGTTGGAAAGGTAGACTCAAGGCAGAACAAACACCTAGCTGTGGGAGTGTCACCAACCTGGGGGAGGGGTTACTGCCCTTTGTGATGTCATGGAGGTAAAATAATCAAACGGACTGGTTGAGCACACATTTTCTGAAAAGTGGAGCATGTAAAGTATGGACTTTTCTCAGAGGGACACATATTATTATGTGATAAACCATGGTAATGTGTATTTTGCATAATATGTGACCTTTAATACAGATTTTACATTTACTGATAACGTAGGTGTGTCCCCTATATTAATAACACTTCAATGATAAATCAACCACCATGATGATATTAAATCCTGGAGTTCCTGGACTTCTAAGATAATTATCTACATTATCAAAAGCACATGGATGATAACAAGAAATTTGTTTCTTACGTTTCTGGTCATTGTTTGCTCAGGTCATGTGCACGGTTGCTCTAATGTCACGTTTATGCTTTCTCTAAACACCAAGAGTAAACTGTTCATGTATGATGGAGAACCATTAGTCAACATTGAAATCCATTTTGGCCTTAAAACATAATCTCTCCTAAACCTAAAATAGTATAATTACAGCTAAAACATAACTGCCTGTTACATGTTGAAACACTGGCTTGCATCATTGTCAAAATGACCGTTAGGTTTAGTTAGGTGTTGGTGCAAAAAGATTGTGGTTAAAACAATGAGTCAACATTGACTTTTGGTTACACACAGGGTTGAAAAAGCAGTCTTTTGCGTAAATGCCCTTTGCTGAAGTCATTCTCCCCGTAAAGACTTTTCTTTACCTTAATTTATTCTTGAGACAAAAAAAAGACAAAAAACAACTAAGACAAAATACATAGATTATAAGACCAGAAGAATAAGCAGTAAGCAGGCAACTCCAGTTAATAACTATGGATGGATTGACAGGTAAAAACAAACTTTAAACAAAATGTCTTGAATCCACTCATGAGTACAGTGAATTGTGATCAGGTTTTTTAATTGACCCATGGTAACCATTGTATTGAGTTTTAATGTGTTTTTTTAGTCGTTTTCAGTCTGACACGTGCTGGATTAACTTCTCAATCATACACTTTGTTAACTTACGTTTACTAAACACAGTCCACAATCTATCATTATTTTAAGATAGCTAGCACACACTGGATCCAAAAATCCATCAGTTAACCAATCAATCTTTATTTGTATAACTCCAATTCATAAAAACTGTTATCTCGAGACACTTTACAAAAAAAAAAGAACCTTCAGTCACAAACTGACCAATAACTTAAAGGCACAAACAAAAAGCATCAAAGCTTTTTCTACATGAAAATCATTTGACTTTTTGACCTCTGCATTGTGCTAAATATCTTTCACAAACCAGAAAACAGTAGACAGTTGTGCCTGCTGTTTCTGTGCAGTTGAAGAAAGCGGAGGAAGTGTGTCTCCAGGAAGCAGATGGACGGTTGTTAGGTGTAGTGTGAAGGTGTTCTGGATCTTTTGTGTAAATGTCAGCTTGAGTGATGCCATTTTACGTCAGTGGACTTTTTATTTTTTATTTTTTTAAACCAGCCAGTGTTTAGTGAGACGTCTGTGGCCTGTTAAAGCGGCTCTCCAGAGTCTCTTCAATCTTCAAAATGTCTTTTTTCTTCTACGCAGAGGATGTTAACACTTTTGTCTGAAAGCTCTTTATATCAAACAGTAATAAACTTTATAGTCCCTGTAAATGTAAACTTGAAACCTTGTGCCTGGAGAATATTTTTTTCCCGTTTTCAGTTGACCTCTTGACATTAACTTGTGTTTAGGTCCCGGAGGTGCAGAGTGGAGAGTCTGGTTCTGGGATTATCCATCGGTGATCTATCCTCTCACTCTCAGTTTCAGTTGGGCTCTTGTGAAAGTGGCACAAGCTGTTGTTTGGCCTCAAACATCCCACTCCGCTCTTATTTAGCTCAGGGGATTACTGCACCAACTTGAGCAGGATTAATAGCAAAGGAGAAGAAATTCCTTTTGTGAAATTAGAGCGGGAAGGAAAGCGAGGACGCTGCAGGCGTAGTATATCTGACATTTCTATTAGCATGAGCTGTTCGAGCTCAAGCAACGCTGGTTTTATAATCTCAATCTTTCGGGTTTAGAAAAGTCTAAAGTAGCTACACTTTGCAACTGGGAGTTTTTTTAAATGCTTATCTTCTTATCTGTGTTGAACAGCTTCAAATCTGCCTCTCTCTGGGTTTAAACTAGTTCCACTTAAAAATCAGGAGTGATTTTATTCAAAGTCACTGTTATCATCACTTCTAGGATGGCTAAATCTTTGCTTAGCATTTAAATAGTCTTGAAGATGGAGGGTTTTTTTTGTAGTAAATCACACTGTTCTGTGAGAATGTTGTCAAGGCATGAAGGTAGATAGCATGACGTCAATGTTCTTCCTTTTTTATTTCAAAACCACAAACACTACGTGTGAAAAACTGACTGATCTACACAAGATGAGCTAAGGCGTCTGTGATCTTGTGTGAACATTTTAAATGTAATACTCGTCTTAAGGCAACTTTCTGAATGGATTGCGTAGGGTTAGGATGCATCTGTGGCTTAATTAATATCCGGAAGAAGTACAAGCCTCATGGCCAGCTTTTTCCTGCCTCTTCTATCAGTCTCTAAACAAATTAGAGGGAGACAAAAACACTAGAGTCTAGCTTTGTAATTGAATTACATCTTGACATGCTCCCCTGAGAGTATAATTCACAGGATACTAAAAGGCTCAGCAGAAGTAGAACATGAACAAATTAGTTTGTTTTATACTTATCGCCACACAGGACCGCTGGAAGGGAAAAGGGATTTTAGAGGCAGTTTGGAGAAGAAGAGCTTTACAAAGATTACCCACAGCCGTGGTCGTGAATTGTCCTTCATGGAGATTTAATGTGCTTTATTTAGGTTTTTTCTGTTCTTTTTTTTTTTGTCTTCTTTTTAATCCCGTCAGACAAAAAAATATAAATATTTGGATTGAATTCTTGTACAAGCCTTTGCCTTTTTATTATTGACCTGAAAGCACTAAAGCGGACAAGGAATATAGGTCTGTCTATGCACTGAGGTGTTAGCTTATGAAAGAGTTTGAAGTTTTTGAAAAGCATCCTTATTTATTCTCTGTTAATATCTTGACTTAAGAGCTGTGTTGAAAAGGTAGTTAGTTTAGCTTTGGGTAAAGTCTCGTTGCGCATCACGTAAATATACTAACATGAATTGATATTTTTAACATCCTGAGGTTTGTACGGAAAACTTCAACATTTGAGAGACCCTTAATGCAGATATTAACTACGGACTGAAAGCTACGCTAACTGGCTGAAGTCTGTATGTTCATTAGCATGGTGTTGACCGTTGTTCAGGTAAAGTAAAAAAAAAATGAAGCAACGGCCACTAGATAATTATTCAAGCTTACTAAAGAGACTGGACATTAGAAAACAGAAAATGTTGCCAGATTAAAAGAACAAAGCTAGCGACATGTGCTAATTGCCTTGCAAGCTGCTAACCCAGTTGTTGTGCTGTGGTAATGCAAGAATGTAAACGAACACATTCACTCTTTTTTTCCAAATCTGACAATTTAACAAGGTTTTTTTTTGTGTGTGTATCAACAGAAGGCTAGAACAAAACTCAGCAATGCTAGGTTTAAAAACTTTGCTTATCTTTCCAATACAAGACCCAGTTTGTGATGATGTGACCTTCATCCCATTGTGCCTCCGCTTGGTGTGTGCTATTCTATTATGGCTTTAATCTTAAGACAAAAAAAAAAGACCACAACATTTTATCAATTTAATTCTTCCATGTGAAGATAATCAAATCCTGTTTCATGTGCAGGAGCAAGCAGATTGATAAGGAAGCGTGCTCCCTCGTATCTTTTTCCACGTGCGAGACTCGTGCTGTGGTACAATGTTATCATCACTGAGACAGAGTTTCTTAAAGCATCGGGAGCGCCACAGACCAGGAGAGGAACATTTATCTTCTCAGCGGTGGTGGACTCGGGGGCTCGCTGAGCTATCATCCCCTGGAAGGTGATTTCGCTCGCTGAATTTCCTCTTTTCGGCTTCCTGTGGTGAAAGTTATTGTGAAGTTGTTGCTATGAGAGAACAACACATTTCGTTTCTAAGGAAACACTTGAAACCAAGGGTGCACAGGCCTCGTTTGCAACACGCACCACAGTCAAAATGTTTACGTATCGACTGCAGACTTTGTGCTGTTAAACCGCACTGTTTCATTGGTCTATTGCCACAACGGCTTCCTCCTGTGTGTCTGTACTGTTAATGTTTGTGGTTGTGAGACTCTCCTTCTGTACAAGTCAGAGCTGTCACTGCTGTAATTGCCTTTTTTTTTGTTACTTTGATTTTAAATTTTGTTTTTTGAGTAGCTGAGGAGATGAGGAGATGAGCACATCTGTTTTGCTTTTTTTCTCAGCTGAAGAAAGTGCTAAAAATAAAAACACGTACACCTTTGGCACCTCACAGTCTTAATTTCCGCGCTGGTGTCTCTGTGAAACCGCAAAGATGTTTCCCATCCACACATGAAACCTTTACTTGTTTCATGTGCTTCTCTCCTTGTCCTGCCTAAACGAGTCCACATTGTGGCAGCGAGCCTCATCTGTGAGCCATTTCCTTTATGTGAAAAACAAACTACAACAACGTGAATGAGGCTACAATCGTGTGAACACGTTGACTCCCTTCCCTACGTGGGTGGTCAAGGCAGGAAGCAGACCGTGCGCTCAGTATCTGCACTAGTGGAGACATATGAAGCTTAGTCACAGTTTCCATGCTTGTTTGTTAAGTGGCTGCTCCTGGCATCCGAACAACATCTTATTGCAGACACCGTGCTGATATCAGCAGATGTTCAGGCCAACGGGGCGCCAGTAAAAAGGGATTATTGTGGTGCTGCGGGACTGAAAAGAAGAAGAACAGCAGAGATTTCATTTTGGTCTGACATCAAATTTGAAGCTACTATTCCTGTATCAAACTCGGAGGAAGATCTGGCCTGTGTCTGTGTGCTAGATGCAGTCGAACACTCCCTGCTGCCGTGTGATAACACCTCACATCACACGACATACAGCCAGAGAGAGATTTGTCCCCCCAAATTGAGCTTTGACTCATTATTATCTGCCTGCAGTCTGAGTCACAGTGTCAGACTCTTGCCCCGCTGACAGAGCGCGCTAATGAGGATTTTTTTAGACCACATTTTATATCTCCAGCTGAACGCTGCAGCAGACTGGGACAAAACAAACTGGTTTCTGTTGTCAGGTGTCTACCTCAGAGTGTGTGTTTGGGTCAGTTTGCTCACTGTGTTAACCTGCCAGGAGGCTGAGCCATGTGAGTGTAGTCACATTATGTGTGTGTTTGTGTGTGTGCTGCTCCACTTGCCTTGTGGTTCAAACTGGCTGATTTTATCTTTCATGACAGCCCAAACTGTTTCGCTGTTTGCTGTCTTGATTCAAGGAGTCCAATTGGGACAAGGCAAGAAGAAAGCCGAGCTGAAAAGAACAAAAAGTGGCTTTTTAAGTCTTATTGTAGCTCAGAATTTGAAAAAAGGAAAAAAAAAAAGTTATTGCTACCCTGAACTTAACTTTTTTTTTTTTTTATTTAACCTTTACTGACCAACAGAGCATAACATATTTCATTTCGTTTCAAACTTTTATTTATTCTCGAAAAGACATTGAGGTTTCCTTCATTTCCAACGCCGTCGAGATTACAAGCACAGTAAAAACACAAAAAAACACTCAGAATCTGTGACAAAAACCACTGAGATCATTTAAAACAGTTACAATTTGAAACAAAGTTGTTCGAAATCAAATTCCTAAACTCTGGAGGAGAGGGAAGAACTCCGATCCTTAGAGTTTGCTGGTCGAATAAGAAAGAATCATATATATATACCGTATATATATATTTTGGTCTCAGGATTAAACTACACAAATTGTAAATGGATCAAGTGTCAAAAATCATCAAAAAAAAAAGGTATTTAATTATTGACTTAAGTGTGTGTACATTGTGTGCAAGTGATCTTTTTTTGTTTTCCAGAGGTGTTTTTTTTTTATTTTGCATTAGTCGGTTAGTAGATCATCTCAGGATTTCTGTGACCTTTAGTGTCATGTTCATGTCTGTTGTAACCAAAGCTGTCCTTGTGATTCCTGGTGAATAGAATCAGACCAAAAGAACATTAAACATCTGTGTCATGTGCAGGTATCCTCTTTTCCACTCTGGTGTTTGGGCCTGCATGTGGCTTCATCCTTGGCTCCGTCTGCACAAAGTTCTATGTGGATGCCATCTTCATTGACACAAGTGAGTTTCCTCAAATGTGTTTTTATTATTATTAGTTGAACATGTCTTCTTGTGTGTAATGTGGTGTACTGACTCTTGCTGTTGTCTCTCTCCACAGGTCAACTGAACATCACTCCAGACGACCCGCGTTGGATCGGGGCCTGGTGGGCGGGCTTCCTCCTGTGTGGTGCCTTACTCTTTTGCTCCTCCATCCTGATGTTTGGCTTCCCTCAGTCACTGCCGAACAAGGAGAGGGAGGAAGGGACTGAGAGCGAGCAGGTTATGCTCCCTCCATCTATGAACTCAGAGTATGAGACTCCTAAATCCAGCAACGGGCTCGTAGGCAACCACGAGCCTGCCAACAGCCCCACCTGCTGTCAGCAACTCAGGGGTGAGTTTACAGGATCCTCTGTGGAACTACAGCGTTGAATTCAAGGCAAATACTCTGCCTGTAAACATAAAAACATTTAAATACACAACATATATTGTTACATTTATATATTTTTCTGTATATTTCTGTATAACAATAAAAATGTAACTCTGAGTTATACACTGCTGGAAAAGTCATTTTCAGACATTATGACAAATTGTTGCCAAACATTAGGAAATAGTTTAAAAAATAGTTTAAATTTGCTTTAATATTCATCTGTTAAACATTTTGTATTAAAAAGTCATCTCAATCCGAGATATTTATGTTGATTCTGTCTTATTCGACCAGTGATCCCCAAGGTGACCAAGCACCTCCTGTCCAACCCCGTGTTCACCTGCATCATCCTGGCCGCCTGTATGGAGATCGCCGTGGTCGCCGGTTTTGCAGCTTTTCTGGGGAAATACCTCGAGCAGCAGTTCAACCTCACCACCACCTCAGCAAACCAGCTGCTAGGTCTGTTTTCAAGCACGCACACACACACACATGCTCATTCATACACATGCAATTTATACCAGTGAATATAACAGCGTTTTTTTTATTTTATTTTGAAAGGTATGACGGCTATTCCATGTGCATGTCTGGGGATTTTCATGGGCGGTCTGCTGGTGAAGAAGCTGAACCTGTCGGCGCTCGGAGCCATCCGCATGGCCATGCTGGTCAACCTGATCTCCACTCTGTGCTATGTCTCCTTCTTGTTCCTGGGCTGTGACACGGGTCCTGTTGCCGGGGTGACCGTCACGTACCCCAACAGGTAAGAAACTGAATACATTTCAGCTGTTTGTTTCTGATTTCCGATACAGGTCAAGTTTTAAGCAGCCAACAAGATACATCTGCATGTTATTTATTTATTTTTCTTTATAAATTTATTTATTTATTGTGTATTTCTCATTTATGTCTGAATAAGACTAAAATTAAACAAGGGAGGGGGGAATCACTGAATAGTGGGGATAGGAGTCAAAAGGAGACATTTCTATTCTTTAAACAGATTATCAAAAAAGTAGAAACAACTACTTTTGCCATTATTATTCTGTAATGGCTAAAATAAAAAAGATATATATCTCAAAGTTATTTGTTGCAGAGAGTTTAACTTCCTGGATAACTGGTCTTATGATGGCCTTTCCGCCACAAGATTTTCCAGTTTTAGCTCGGAGTCAAGCTGGTTTTTTTGCCAGCTCACCAATCCCATGAATCATCATGTAAAACCAGAATATTTATCTGATCTTCAAAAAACATCTTCCAGATCTTGATTAAGTGTAGAAACCTAGACATTAAACTGAAACAACGCACAGCAGATCACATGTTATTAGATCATAGAATACCTCTTGTTATTATTTTGTTGAGATTTTGTACTATAGATTGTATAAAAAAAAAGAGTTATTGGTCCAATCTTAAGGACCCAGTTATTCTAATAAATACATATAAGCAGTAACTCTGTTGCCAAGGTTACAGGACTTTATCAGAGGTGAACAGCCGAGGATCTAAAATGTGAAAATAAAAATTCTTATCAGCTCCGGCGGTCAGTAGGGCACAACGAACTCGCTTTTTATTCAAACAACTGTGTGTCTTCTAATCGAGTCTATAAAAAGATTTTCAATTCAGAAAGTGGCCTTGTGGTGCTCAGGGCTGAACACACTGAATACAAAGTAAAAGAAGATGGATCAGTCACATGTCCTATCAAGGAGATTTAGAGCAAAGGTATTATGGAACAGGAAAGTTAGTTGATAAAACTCAAAACATCTTACAACTTCTGAAGTTTATTAAAGCTCCTGTGATGAGTTAATGTCTGTATTAAACAATCTGACATTAATACTGACGTATCAGGACTGTTAGAAACAAGATTGATCATTTCTTTATAGTCTGCTGCAGGGCAGATGTTTATGAAGTGAGTTAAAGTACACTGACAGAACAGGCTGTGTTTACTGCAGAGATTCAAGATGAGTGATGGGTTTGACTGGTAGAAGTAAGCAGCTTGAGATTTTTCAAGTAACGACACTTACACCCATACAAGAAAAAATCAGCAATGACATCAGAGGTTCCACTTTGTCCACGGGGGTCACCAAAATCACTTCAACGTGACAATCCCCCCACAAAAAGTCCACTATTTATCTGAATGGTGGTCCCGAAGAAATCAATCAAATAAACTTTATTTATATCGCACCTTTCAGACAAATTAAATTGCAGTTCAAAGTGCTTTACAAGAGGGCAGAAAGGTAGTGGACGAAAAAGTAGTTTATAAAATCATTGAGAGACTAATGCACACCAATAAGAATTTGAAAAATATATATATATAAAAATGAAAAAAAAAAAATACGACACATAAAAGCAATACGATATTAAAATTAATACATAGGAGATTAATATTTAAAATTAGTAGTAGGATAAAAAAGACAATACAATAATGTTAAGATTTGAATTTATATCAAAGCCAGACTGAATAAATGAGTTTTTAAGACTGCGTTTAAAAATCTCAATATCCTCGGCTCCTCTCAGACCCTCAGGAAGGTTTGTTCCACAGTCTCGGAGCGTAACAGCTGAAAGCAGCATCACCAAAGGTTTGCTTTGGTGATGGCTGGCTTAACACCAGGTCTTCTCTACTCTGGGTTTGGTAACCCCTAACTCAGTGCAGTTGCCATGGGGATGTTCAAAGTGAAGCATAGTAAGAAAAAGGGCAAGGTGTTCTTCTCCAATGTTTTGTTTGTACGGATACAGTAATTACTTACTGCAGCACAAGGACACTGAGGTTTCCGTCTCTGCCTCCGTTTCAGGACTCTGCAGGTGGGCGAGAAACCAGAAGCCCAGTGCATCAGTACCTGCAACTGCTTCACCTCCTCCATCAGCCCGGTGTGCGGCTCAAACGGGGTCACGTACCTGTCCCCCTGCTTCGCCGGCTGCTCCCGAAAAGTAAGCTCTCCGACCGGGTCGGAAATGTCTCAGGTCTGTAACCTAAAAACTGTTCACTAACTGCAATTTCACATCATAAAAATTACAATTAAAGTCTCAGTTGTTAATTATCAGTGTGATTTGACAACAGGAAGCAGCTTTTTTTTCTCTATTTAAAGAAGTTTTATGACTTTGTTTTTAAAGTCGTGCAGGAAAAAATCCATACATTTCATACTTCATTCATCAGCTTCAACAAATCAGCCAATCAAGTTTTTACTGCAGTTGTTCTTAGATCAGATGCACTGATCTGCAGATTAGAGTCTTCTATATTCAAATCACATGCTGCTCAGCAGCACAGAATATCTCCCTATTTCTGCTATTTCTATTTCTCACTGCAGCAGGTTAGCCAGAAATTCTGTGCAAGGATCAATCACTCCTCTTCACTGATACCAGATTTCCCTCCAGATGTTAACAGAGTGTAGCCCTCGACTACAACATGCGTGTACTTCTCATATAGTTCATATAGCTCTTAAATGAACCCCTTCATATTTTTCCCTCCACAGACTCTGAAAGGTTGTGCCTGTGTTTCCTCTGAGAGTGAGTCTGCCACAGCGGAGCCAGGGAAATGTCCGATGCCGGGCTGCCAGGAGTCGTTCCTCATCTTCCTGTGTGTGATCTGTGCCTGTAGCCTGGTCGGAGCCATGGCCCAGACTCCCTCCGTTATCATCCTGATCAGGCATGTTATGAAAATAGGTGTGAATATGTTGGTGCAGTGATGAACAATAAAAGTAATTTTGTTTTTTTTCCGATTCTCTTGAAGGACTGTGAGCCCTGAACTGAAATCCTACGCACTTGGAGTGTTGTTTCTGTTGCTGCGACTCCTCGGTAAGAACTTTTTTAAAAACTCAGTCAACATATTAATTTCAGAGACTCTGGCTCTGTGTTAATACTCGAGCATGCAGAATTTAGAGTGAAGAAAGAAATGTAAATTCAAGTGTGGAAGAGGCGATATAATGAACAAAGTCCAAATCAAGAACTCTAGAAACACAAAGGTATACTGTACTTTAAAAAAAAGGCTTAATGTTATATTGTCTATGAAATATTTGTGTTTTTGAAAGTGTGTAAGGAAATGGGTATTTTTTTTAATGATCATTTGTTGCTAGTCATGTAGAACGTATCAGATGTAAGATAACATCAAGACCGGATATAAGAGAATAATAAGAACAACAGAAGATGCTTTTGTGCTATAAGTGATTACTGTGTCTTCATGCTGGATTTTTGTTGACTTTCTTTCTTTGTTTTGGTGTTAGGACAGACACATAAACATCTTACACTGTTTGTTGTTTGTTGGAGGAATAGTATGAGAGCTGATGAAATGTCTTTGCAAAGAGTCACATGACAATACCCCTCACACACAGTTCAACAGCTACTTGACTATTTGTCTGCCAGAGGAGAAAATTAGCACCGATCCTGTTTATGTTTAACATGCACCTACAAACATTTATCCTTTCAATGTGAATGTGTAACCTTGTAAAGGAGTTACATCACCTACGTTTAACGAGGTAGTGACTGAGTTATGACGTGTGAGTTAAAAGACACGAGTGCTACAGAGAAAAGGAAAACGCAGCACAAGTAACCTAACAAGAAATCACATAAAAATAAATACAAATACACAAACATGACTAAAGCAAAGACAGACAGATTTATTTTACATTCATATAAATACAATACAATAGAGTACTGTGTTGTATGTTGTAATATCAAAACCATAGATACAAAAAGAAACATTAAGATCACAACTCTTCCTTTTTGCTCACTCTTCTTTTCTGTCGTAGAATGAGCTAACAGAAATATTTATCCATGCCTGTATAGATGAAGCACTTATATGTAGATCTTCCATACAAACCGTATACAAAATGTATATATGCTCATTCTGACAGTTTATGTTGTTTTTCTTCAAAACTATCAAATAAAAAGTTTTTTTTTTTTTTTAAAAAGAGATCATAACCGAAGCGTTATTCAAAACTAAACATAACAAAATGTTCCATCACATCAGGTAAAAAAAAAAAAAATAAGACATTAATAATTTAGTGTTGACGTAGAATTCACACCAAGTCGAGGTTTTCCTCCGTTTATTTTGTGCAAACAGAGTTGTTGACTCTTGTTTCCGTGTGTCGCTGTCTCGCAGGCTTCATCCCGCCTCCTCTGATCTTCGGCGCCGGCATCGACTCCACCTGTCTCTTCTGGAGCTCGGACTGCGGCGTCAAGGGCGCCTGTCTGCTCTACGACAACGTGGCCTACAGGCACCTGTACGTGAGCCTCGCCATCATCCTCAAGGGCGTGGCCTTCCTCCTCTACACCACCACGTGGTATTGCTTACACAGGAACTACAAGAAGTACATCAAGAGCCACGAGGGTCACATGACACGCACGGAGTTTTACCCGTCGCTCACGGACGGCCCCAAACAAGTGGACAGGACAAAGTTTATATACAACCTAGAGGACCACGAGTTCTGTGAAAATATGGAGTCAGTTTTGTAGTTCTTTACACAGAAGATGGACAAAGTGGACATTATTCTCTCTAAAAGGAATATTTGATGATGTCATTGTTCTTCTCTTGAAAGGAAGATTTATATATCTAGCTATAGATAGATAGATAAATATATAAATCTATCTATATATATATATATATATATATATATATATATATATATATATATATATATATATATGAAGGCAATCTATCTATTTAACACTTTGTTCAGGTAAACTTTCAGAAGGGTCCATTAAGTCGTTTACGTACCAGTGAGGTGTTGCTCGGGGTCGGCTGTTGAACTCCAGTGGAGGGGGGGAGGGGTGTAGTCGACATCTACAGCACTGCTTCACTCAAGTCCTAGCTGATTATTAGCCATCGGACGTGATGTTACGTCAACCGTAGCTGCCATATTGTTTTAGGTTCGTCATGATTCCAGTGAACTGTGTGAGAAATGAGTTTCCTTTCAGAGTGCTGTGTATTCTGCCTGTCACTCATTCAGAAGTGAGATCATTAAACAACGTTTGGGTGGTTCCCTCTTTTACTCATATTTTTAAAAAAGTTGCCAAGTGTTTACAAACTAATACTGTAGTTCCATTTTCAAATGCAGGAAGGTTTTTTTCTTCCCGGATTAGATGAAAAATGTCCATCAATGAAATCACTTTAAAGCAGATTTTTTTTATGTCAGGATGCATCAGTTTGTCCGTCTCTTGCTGGATAACAGGCACTGTTTTGATACTGTTTAGACTAGACTGTGAAGTCTTGTCTCATAGCTGAAAATGTGCAATTTGTGTCTGATACCACGTCCATGTTCTTTACTAGTTCAGTGTCAGACTGCAGGTTTGTTTTCTCATTCTAATCGTTTCTTTCATTTGTACTTTTTTTGTTTTTCATCAGCAGACTTTATTCAGCCTAATATGTCTTAATAAGGGATTTTTTTTTTTTTTTTTTCAAAGACGAATGTTCATTCATTGTATTTTCATTTGGCTTTTGCACATAGTGGAAGAAAAAAACAATAATATTTGTATGTGTTTGGAATTCAAGTAAAAGAAAAAAAAAGGAGTAATAATATATTTGTTTTATTAAGCCCAGGATGTTTTGTTAAATTGTATTTGAAAGTACAATATAAATTATATATATATATATATATATATATAATCTAATTATTGAGATGTGTGTGTTTGATGTCACATAAGATTTGGGATTTAATTCATAGACATGAAAGTAGTACGTTTTATAAGAAGGAAACAGATTCGGTGTCTTCAAACTAGGCCGGTTATTTTTGGGATACAAGTAACAAGAATTGGTACAGGAAGCTGTGTGTGTGTGTGTGTGTGTGTGCGCAGAGTCAAACAAAGTGAACACCATCGACAACACACTGGATTTATTTCTACACATTGTATGAAGAACGGTTCATGCAGCGAAGCACACACTACCTGTTACTCTGCTGATCTCGCTGTAGTTACAGTTTGGACATTGTCCCCCCTTTTTTCTTACACTTTTTGTATGGCAACATATGGTTTATTTTACTCTGGAAATAAATTATTTTTCAGAAAACAAATTCACTTTGAGTGCTTTTGCATTACTTTTAGTAAACTTTTATCATTTGAACAAGCTGCTTTCTTTTTTTTTTGTTTTGTTTCATGAACAAATCAACCGACAGAAAACACACATTTTCACAAAACTGCAAAGGAAAAGACAGAAATCTACTTGATAAGTAAGTTACACACACAAGAAAAGACTTGTGAAAAAAGCGTTGTATATACAAGTTTAACACAAGATTAAACACATAAAGTTCACATAGTCACTACCATGACGATCCAGCAGGCGTCTTTTAAAAACAGGCTCACATGTTATATTATTTTCCAACAGTCAGCTCTGAGTTGGTTTCATGTCTGATAGAAAATGTTGGCCCCTGTTTATTAGATTAAAAGATTAAGACCCAAAAGAAGCAAAACAAAAGAATACAATTTCTGATAATGAAAACTTGACTTTGATATCCTGTTAATATTGTAAATAAAAACTGAATTCTCCATCTGATACCTTCTTGTCCCTTACGCCAGGGTCCATAGAGAGAAGAGCATTTAGTTTTCATCTGTCAGTCTTCACAGTTCATCACATGTTCTCTTAAGTGATCACTAAGTACGATGGGAAGCTAAGTAGCTGAGATTTAATGACCCACACATGAACACACACAGATTTCTCATATTTTGATTTGCACAGCAGATTTAAAGCTTCAACTTGAGCTTCTGGATTTTTTGCTTTCAGTCATTTTTCATAATAGAGCCGTACAGAATTCCAGAAGCCGTAGAATAATTTACCATACTAAGTGAATACATCAATCAAGTAGCGAGATATTCAAGCATATTTACAACAAGAGAAAAATAACAAAGCATCCTGTCAGCTTCCAGATGGTTTATGGTCTTTTATAAACTGCTGAACTTTCAGCATCCACCAGGAATATAAATATATTCATTTCTTTTGAAATGTATATGGATTATAATATAAAATGTTTTTACCAATACACTTTACATTCTCTTGACAGAAAACACAGCTGAGGGAATAAGGAGGAACACTAAGGGCAGGCCGAGGTACATGTAAATGAAAAGCTCAAAAAGCTCATTAAGAAAGAAGACATTAAGACAAGTTGTAGAAGAAGCACACGTTAATATAGACTGTTAAAAAAAACATGGGCATAGTCTTTGAGGCGTCAACCACTGCATTCCAAAGCAGACTTTTGAAGCACATCTGAGGTGGTCGCCATATTGGAAATGCTGTCTCAAGATAGGCCATAAGCCTCGTGACAAACAGCTACACAACGCACGTCTGTCCCATAGATTAGCCACGCCCCTTATTATGAATAGCTCTTATGCTTTATAAAATCAAAACAGACTAGATATTTTAAAAAGAATATGCCCCTGTACAGTTCGTGCCGAAAGATAAATGAACTGTTCAGGCTTTTTTTTTTCTACCATGCAGTTAACATGTTTATTTCTGCTCTAAACAGGCTTTTTTGAATGGGTGTGTATGTGACTTCTGAGGCTTTTGCAGCCAGCCTCAAGTGGACACTCAAGGAATTGCATTTTCTTTGCAATGCAGCGTTGGCTTCATTTTTCCACTTGCAACATGGTTAATTTCTTTTTTTCTTTTTAAGATTTATTTTGGGCTTTTTGTGCCTTTAATTGAGCGATAGGACAGTGGATAGAGTTGAAAATCAGGGAGAAAGAGAGAGGGGAATGACCTGCGGGAAAGGAGCCACAGGCTGGATCTGAACCCGGGCCGCCTGCTTGGAAGACCACAGCCAGGGTGCGCGCTCTAACCACTGCGCCACCAGCGCCCCGCAACTTGGTTAATTTTTAAGAAGATTCATACAGAGGTGTTTGAGGGTAAAATAAACTTGGAAATAATTAAAAGTTAGTGGAGAACAAAAAATTTTCATGCCCTGGTTTGGAGTTTGTGTGCACCTTAAGTTGTTCTAAGATTGTTACATAATTAAAACTTTGTGTTTGGTTCTAAATCCTTTCTATACCTTTAAACCGCTCAGTGCTTTATTAACTAACCATTCTATTTTAACATGAATGTTGGACACATATAGAGGCACTGCAAAGAGAACTGTCCTGATGAGATCCACCTTCCTGTTTTCAGCAACTTATATCACCTACAGCCATGTTGAGGCAAAGGGAAAGCTACACCTCAAAAAGGTTTTTTTTTAAATCCTCCTGAGACAAAAGTCCTTTTACTGCTGAACTCTTCTTTTGGTGATAGCGGGCTGTTTTTGTACTTGTGTTCCCTTACTGTTCCATTTTTTTTAGAGCTTTTATATTAAACCAACTGTGAGGCAACATCAGCACAACAATGAGGACACTGTGGCTTTTATTTTTGCCTTGAAAGGGTCATTTCTCTTACCAGTGACGCATATGGTTTTCTTGTTGGTTTCACAGTGCTTTGTGTTTTTACACTTCACATTAATGAAACAGAAAAAAACGTGTAACTGAAAAGAAAATTCCCTTTTTTTAATTTCAGCCTTTTCTTTCATTTTCTGATGAACTCATCATGTCCAAACATTGTAACTGTACTCGCGGCATCGGTTTGAATCCGTCCTTTCCCACTCACTCTCCACCCAATCTCTGACACTACCCACTGTCCAATCTCTATATTAAGGCAAAAAAGGCCCCCACTCCCCTCCCAAAGAAATGTTTACATTTTTGCCAAATATTTTTAAGTGAACTGCAATAAATCCGAGATGTCTTTTCTTTGTAGTGTGACTAGATTCCCCCAAATCAGCCAATTAGAGTCTGACCCGAGTCCGTCACAGCTGTGCAGAGGCAGCTTGGGGAGTTTGATGTAGTGAGGGTTGGCACCGTGCAAGACTGATTAGAGAAGCTTGTTTGCTCGAAAAAATTTTAATAAATTTTTTTTTAAAAAGTTGCTCTGCAGTTGTAAACAACCGAGCCCCGGTAACCCTTTTTATATTTTAGTTGAAAAACACCCACAAAAGGAGCTCAACCATTAATCAAGGCACCAAGTCATCTTAAGATAAGATACGATAAGATAAGATTTACTTTATTGTCCTCAGTACACACAATGTGAAACATTATGAAAGAGAACAAACTCAGACTGCTGGACTGAAATCAGTCTCAGCCTCACTGCATCTCTGATTAAATACATAATTGATACTGTCCAAGGAATAAATAATAAATTACAACTTAATTCAAATAGTTAATTCTACAGTTAAGCAGACACTTTTGTCCAGAGCGACGTACATCAGAGTGAGTACAACACAAGCAAGGATGTAGAGAGGAGGAAACACCTCAGTATAAGTGCACTAATGCTGGCTAATATACAGAAGCATATTCTCATGGAGACAGCATGACATATGTGTTGTATTTCCCAAGGTACCCGTTCGTTTAAACATGACACACTCTGAAAAAGAAGAGTGTGAAGTGTGTTTTCTGTGCGTGTGGGTCTCATGTATACTTGTAAAGTCTGACAGTAACACAATGACACTCTTCAAAGTGTACTAGTGTGTCAACACACAGCAGCAGTATCAGCAGCATCTGCCTCAGAGAACAACAGCGTCTGATAACGCACCTCACTCCTGATGCTCGTCACTTCAAAGACAAGCAGAATGCAGCTCGGAGAAAAACTTCCTCGCCAGAATGTTTGAAACACAGAAGAAGAAAAAAAAAAAAAAAAGAAGCCACACAGAGCTCAAAATAGAAGCTGCTGCTGCTGCTGGCGAGAGTTTTCTCTTTCAATCAGGAGGCGTCAATTAGCCTAATGGGTGCTTTAGGAAGATGAACTGTTACACAACATCTCTAGAGGGAAAAATAAGGCAATAAATCCTCTGTGGAGAGCTTTGACTTCTGTCTAAGTGAATAAGTGAATATATAAATTCAGACTGCTGACATTTCTACTTTCATGCTTGGATGCTGATTTTTCAACAATAATATCTGATGAATGCGGCGGTGGTGTTTGATTCAACGTGCGAGTGTGTTTACATGCACAACACACAGTTTTGATAATGAATCAGCATTAGTCTGTATTATATAATACTATCAGTTTAAACATGATTATTATGAGACGTGTCATTATGTGCACTCTCAAGGCTACAGCTGCACTTTTCACTTCATGTAAATTAGCTCCACAAACACAATCATTTTAGATAATATATGCATGCAATTTTTAAACAGACAGACCTTACACCTTACATTTGCATTGACAAATGAATGCTGTATTTGCAATTACACAACAACCAACCACGTGTTTACCATGTGCTCTGCTTTCATGTGCGTTTGAGTGATGGTCTGCAAAATGATAATAATAAAATCACGTCTGACTGATAAGACGGGACATCTTTGTGGCTTGTGATTGGTTAAGGATGAGCAGGACAAAAGGAACATTTTGTAAGCATTTTTTTCTTTCCTTGTTATTTATGGAGTACTGACACTGCAGCAGCTATATACTGTATTAATTACGCTGATAGCTTCTAGTGCAGCTGATAAAGCAGTTGTAATTAAAATGGCCCGAACATTAGTAACCTAAAGATAATTAAAATGTTTACATGTGTTTACTCAGTTGCTTTATCGCGGGCTAATTAAGCAGCAGATTGTGAACTCATGATGTAAATTGTTTCTCTAAGTGAAACAGGTCTTTGCTTCTTGCGCTGGAGGTGAAGCAAACAATCCAAGTATGGAACCGCTCGAAGCATCATGCACAGTTTGCTTATTGTGGATAAACAGAGCTTTGGAAACTGTGTTATCAAAGACGTTTAAGCAGCGCAGCCTTATAGCCAGAAACTGTAAAACACAGATTCATAGTCAGATGTTTTTCTCTTTCTAACATCAGCAGTGCTGCACACTTTGTACAAGAAAATAAGCAGAAGTTTTCTGAGATATGAAAAAGGGTGAAATATATGATCAGAACACGTTTTTTTAAATATTAGCAGTGGCAATCATTGTAAACATTTATGACTCAGTGAGAGAATATTAGAATAAAGTATCCTGCCTTTACATCCACCCAAACCTCTCTTTGAAAGGAAACTGGTCCAAGAGCATAGACTGTAAATATCAATAGACAAAGCCTGAGTGACGTCACCAATCTGTTACTGCAGAGGACTTTGGAGTCCCATCAATGGCTGTCCCATATTCTGCTTTTTCTGGTTTTATATGTCCTTTAGTGTGTTTTCCAAGTGTCCTGTGCATGTTTAGGAACATCTATGTGCAAAAATTCAAAGTCCGCGGAAACGCGGCTTCTCCTACGTCCTCCTGTTAGCTGTAGCATTAGCCGCATGTAACGCTCGGTTCTAGCCCCCCTCGATAAAAAATGTGTCAGTGCGACGTCATTGTCAGTGTGAGATCACTGATCTAAGCCCATTGGCTCGTTGTGGCAAGCCCTGCAGCTCATGTTGAAATGTCCGAGATGCGTGCTGAGCAACTGACCAATAACAACAGAGCGGATCGGCAGACCAATCAGAGCAGACTTGGCCCACGTGGGGTCTAACAGTGTGGGCTCAACAGAGTGTAGCTGACGGACTCAGAGCGTAGAGGGAGCAAGGAGGAGCAGTACATGAAAACAGACACTTTTTTCGGACTTTATCTATTGTGAACGTACAAAAGTAGGTACATAGATTAAATATAAGAACCCCAAAAAGGGCAGAATATGGACTCTTCAACCTATGGACAGGAAAAGCGCTGGAGCTGAGTTGGGTTTTAGGCCTCTTGATAAACCTTTCTATTGAACCACCTGTAAATCAGGTCAGCTATGGGCCTCATTGTGAACACTTAGTGGTCGGAAAAATATCTGGATAATTTTTAGATTCTCCCGACGTGGCTGTTCACATATGCTCCTCAAAGCTGGAGACTATCCCTGTCAGACGGGAGGGGGGGGGGGGGCTATAATGAGAATATTTGCCTTTATATCAATGCTATGTGTAGTCCAACAGAATGACAATATCAACAAATGAGCTGGGAAGAACTTACTGGTGAACAGAAAACATAATGCGGCCGTTTAAAAAAAAAACAACTTGCTCTAAAATGGATCAAAGCCAAGAGCATGTGCTTGTGTATTTCTTTCTATATGCTGTCATGTCAATGTCGAGTTAGGTACATCATTATCTCAAGAAAAGTTGTTTGTCTTTAAGAGAGAGGTGTAACAAAGGCTTAGTAACCAAAGTTCTTCAGTAATCCAGTCTGTGCTCGAGGCTAAAGTGTTAGTCGATGAGTTTGTTACATAATATTGTTTCACAGTGATAGATTCTGTCTTGTGGTAGCTGACTTTATTTGTTATATTTATTTAACTAAAGAGAACATGAGGGATAAAAAAAATGTGTTTTCTTTTGCTGGTATCAAGAATTCTTCTGAGCAGAGAAAAGCAGCTTAAATCCAACTACCCTGACTCCCATGGGTGCACCATCACGACCACATCAATAGCAGACAAACACTGAACAAGAACAAATACGATGTAATAAGTCTGGTGCAGACAAATTACTGCTGACATTTTACATAATACAATTATTTTTCACTCACCCACAAAAAGAGAAACACAGATTTCTTTGATATCCTGTTTGTTCAATGAACTCAACAGTCTGATATTTGCATGAAACACTCCTGAGAAAGCACAAACCCATCTGACAGGTCAAGTTTAGTGACTGAACTGAGTCTATCGATCTATTTCGATTTTCATTTCTGTTGTTCTGAAATGTAAATGTTAACTAGGAAGTGGCTGAATGCTAATGTTAGCGGTAGCGAAGGGGTCACTTATAATATGGCCTGTTGTGTCTCCATTTGTTTAGTATTCATTTTCTGTGTATCTACAGTATGACACGACAACAACATTTGCCGTGACGTCGCACCCAGCATGACGTCACGGCAACATAGCCGCCATGGGGAATATGGTAGTTTTAAGTACTAAGTGCGAGTGCAAACGGGTGCGTGCAACAGAAAGCTTGTGTGCGTAACTAAGAAGAACATATCCATGTCACCCCCCCCCCCCCCCCCCCCCGGGTCTCTGCAGGAAAAACAGAGAGAAAAGAGCACAAGCTGTAATGTTGTTAATCCTGCAACCAATCTGCAGTCATGTGATGATGATCAAGCCTTTTAGAAATGTCTTTAAATAGTAGTCCTCTGGTAACTAGGCTATATATATATATTTATATATATATATATATATATAGAGAAAGAAGATACCCAAGAACTTCAGGGGTTTGTTTTGGGCTAAGCATCTTGTTACATTACCGACCAGTTATTACATTTTGGGTTTCATCAACAACAAAAATTACGTTTCAGGCTCAGCACTTTTGTTACATTATCGACCTGTTATTACATTTCAGGTTTCATTACATCTTTTTTTTATAACGTTTCGGGTCATTGTTACCATTCTGGCTCTTACAAGCCTTAATAAATGTCTTTGAATAGCCTCGATATCCTCATACAAGTGCAGCTTACAATTCACTCATAGGGTCGGCGATTCAGACTGCCAAGAGCCACAAAGAATGTTTATAAAAAATTATTTGTACCAAATGCAATAAAATTATTAAATTCATAAAGGAAAAAAACGACCCCCCCCCCCCCTCGACTCTAACTGCACATTGTTTTATGAAATTACTGTTTTTAAACCTATAACTTTATGAAATGTCTTAAAACTCTGGCTTATTATTATACTAAATTATTATTTTAACTTCACAAACCATGCTGACTGTGATGTTGTCGAGGACTACAGGCGCGCTCCTGGTTTCCTGCTGTGCTTGAATGTTGTCTTGTTTGTCATAATGTTTTTTCTGTCTTGTTCTTGTGAAGCCAAAGACAGTTTTCCACTTTGTGGACAAAGAAAGTTCTATTCTAGTCTAAGTTGCTAGCTGAACTGTTTTCATAGGCAATGCATGTAAATGGAATTATTGGCTGGAATTATTTGGCCATGGGAACATATAAGTCAGACAATAGCTGATGGGTTTAGAGATTACTGCTTGGATAGAAAGTGTGAACTCAAGTAAATTAGACTGTAAGCTATGTTAAAACTGTTTGATACTTAGTCTACTCACACGTCTGCATGGGCGGTTCTAGGCAGGTGCCAACAGGGGCCCCTGTAACACTGAGCTTGCCCCCCCCCACCTGTGGCCACCCCTCCAAAAGGAAGAGCCCCTCTAACACATACACAGTATTTGACTCAACATCTAGATATAAATACTGTTACTGAAACAAATATAAATCATGGTATTTAATGATGCGCACTATTATTTGGCATAATATTTATATATTTTTTTTAAAACGATCATCTTTGTCTATTTTTCACCTGGGTTTAATGTTCCCCTCTGACAAAACAACTGGCCCCAGTTTGGCCCCCTCAGTAAAATTGGTCTAGAACCGCCACCGCACGTCCGGTAACCAGAGCCTATTGAAAAAAGATACCCAAGAACTTCAGGGGGTTCTCTGATCCATGACCTTTTGGAACTGTTGGCTGCAGAGACCACAGATAAAATAAAAGTAGGACTCCTTTTCTCTGCCAGTTATTGTGTGCTTGTTGCAAAGCAGGCCCAGATGGAAACAGATAAGATATATATCTTCAGAACAAACATCGGGGGTTGAGTGTGATCCAGCGGGTGCTGGTGGTGCAAATGGACATTTTGGCTCCTGTTCCTTTAAGACTGCATGTGGTCTACATCTCGCTGCTCCCATGGCAGGCTGTGTAGGTGCACACGCTTTCAAAGTTTGACTGGGGAATAGAGGGAGCAGTGGAGACGGCAGCAGGCAGCATCGACCCACCAGGAAAAGAAACACATTCACTATCGTTCACAGAGAAGAAGAGGAGGAGGAGGAGGAGGGGGGGTATTGAAGGACCCGCAGCCCCGCCGATAAGAACAAGAGGAGAGAGATGAGTGAGCTGATAGCCGATTTCTAAATGGAAAACACGAGCAGGTTAATGTAGCTCAGTGTTTCGCTGGAAGGAAGAAAGGAAGGAGGGACTCCCTCCCCCCCCCACCCCCGGCTGCAGACCCCCCCTCAGCCATGCCGCTTGTGTTCCGCACGCTGCTGCTCGTCTTTGTATCGCTGGTGGTGCTTCTGATCATAGGTGATATTGCACAAGTGGAGGAAGGAACTGCGTAAGTAGCAGCCCACCGTGATTCCTCCACGCATTTAGTGTGTACTGAGTGTGTCTCCATTGTTTTTTTGTTTTGTTAAGCAGGTTTTGTCTCAGCTCAGGATATGGTTAAGTGTTGGGAACTGGAATAAACCATCGATACGGACTAGTTTGCGTGATTTAAATGGAAGTTTTAGAGTTAAATGTGGAGCAAAGCATGATTCATTTCAACATTTGTAACACTTGGTTGCAGCAGCAGCAGCTGTTCAGACAGCAGCCTGCACGGCTCTCCAAGGATTTAGGCTATTTGTCTTTGCAGCAGGCTGCATGCGGGATAGGATACGTTTACACTACGAGAGAGATGTGTGTGTGTTATGTGTGTGTAATGTGTGTGTGTGTGTGTGTGTGAGAGAGAGAGAGAGAGAGAGATGTGTGTGTTATTAGTGTGTAATGTGTGTGTGTGTGTGAGTGAGAGAGAGAGAGATGTGTGTTATGTGTGTGTAATGTGTTTGTAATGTGTGTGTGTGTGTGTGTGAGTGAGAGAGAGAGAGATGTGTGTTATGTGTGTGTGTGAGAGAGAGAGAGAGATGTGTGTGTTATGTGTGTGTAATGTGTGTGTGTGTGTGTGTGAGAGAGAGATGTGTGTGTTGTGTGTGTGTGTGTGTGTGTGTGCATGTGTGAGAGAGTCAGACAGACATAATGGACAGAGAGAGAGAGATGTGTGTGTTATGTGTGTGTGTGTGTGTGTGTGTGTGTGTGTGTGTGTGTGTGTGTGTGTGTGTGTAATGTGTGTGTGTGTGTGTGTGTGTGTGTGAGAGTCAGACAGACATAATGGACAGAGAGAGAGGAGGGGCAACAGATGGAAACAAAAGAGGTCTTCCTTTCCTCTTTTTTTTATTTCCCATGCTCAGACTTTGAAATGTTGAGCAGTGCAGCAGAAATCTTCCAACTCTCTCTCTCTCTCTCTCTCTCTCTCTCTCTCTCTCACACACACACACACACACACACATGTCCCACTTGTTTTTTTTTTGACCTGAAAAAAGAAAACACAATCTTGATTTAGACTCAAACCCTTCTGTTCTAAGGGGAAAACCAACCCAGACTTCAGCAGTGAAGCATCCTCCTCCAGCTCTCATCGCTGAGTAAAGAGGCTGCGATACCTTTGAGAAGCAGGAGAAAATGACTTATCTCTCTCTTAAAGATGTTTGGACTCCCCTTTTCAACGACCCGTTTGTTTTGAATGCAATTACCCGGCTGTGAATCATGTTGAACGAGGTCGTATCGCTTTGTGATCCGCAGAGGGAGGAGAACCAGAACCAATTCCATTTGTGCATAAATGCTGCCTTTAATACATTTATTTCATTACATTTGAGAGCACCGGGGGTTTTGTAAAAAGAGTGAAAAGCCCACCTGACCTTTCTGTCACAGCTGAACTACTCTGATTCTATTCCTCGCTGCTTCATTTACACACACTCGATTTTTTCCAGATGAGATCAAGGTCATTATCGCAAAAAAAAAGAAAAAAGACTGCTTTAGAAACAAACTTCAGTGTTTGTTTTTACTGTAAATGCACCCTGGCTGCCATATTGAGAAGATATCCTTTCAGTATAATGGCAGTCCATTAAGGCCGCATTTCTCCTCATTACATCAGCAAATGGGCCCACAGTGACTTGCTCTAAAAATACCTTGATGCTTGCTTTTCACCTTCATTCTGTCTCAAAAGATGGAAGTACAGTATTGAATAGTGAAAGTGCATTATTGTCACATGATATGATTACAGGAAGTATCGGTCCATTAGAAGAATTCCTGCTGCTGGTTTGATTCATAATTTAATCTAAAATCGTTTATTTCTCTCTCCAGGAAAACTGGACACTCGAAGAAGAGCAACTTGCACCTGCTCATCCCTCAACCGCACAGGTCTGAAATCCAATTTTCTCCACACGCACACACACAAAGACACACATATAGATATGCATCCAGCTGGAAACCACCGGTAGGGAGCTTCCTGGTGTTTCTTTATGATATGTCGGTGTGTTTTGATTCCTTTGCAGCCCTTTTAACACCGTGAGTCATACCGACTGAGTGTCTCATTACTTTTACAGCAAGTGGGCTCCTGCTATAAATATATCTCAATTAAAGTGGTATCCATGTGACTCTGAACACATCTGCCAGAAGAAGAAAAATGGCGTAATAAAACATGTTTAAATATTGTAAACCTCGTCCAAGCCAAGGCCGGGGAATGAATTCAGTGTCGGGGGGGGATGTATTCCAATTATTTGGTTTTTTATATTTCTGTAAAAATCTACTTTTACTTTAGTGAAGTGCTGCAGAAATGTTTCATAGCGCACAAGTTCTATCACTTAAATGAATGAAAAGAATCAAAAGTACTCATGCAGAAAATAGTTTTATCCAATTATTAAGTAACTATTACTTATGTAATGCATTGTCAGTTTTATTTTAAGACTCCAGGTGATTGAGTTGGAAACAATTTGAAGTTCTGTATAACTAAAAACTAGATATAAAAACGTGTAAACAAAAGATCTCGAAGTGTAATCGATGTATGACAAAAACAAACGTACAACTTGCGTGTTAAACATATGAAGTGAGAGCGGTACAGTCAAAAAGAGAAAACGCCGAGCCACAAATGGAGCAATGACTGCAAGCCTCTTCAAGCAGGCAACTGGAGCTGCACTGATTTCACACTTGACATGCGTCATTCTGGGGGTTTAGCATATTGTGTCATGACTCTTGAAATATCTGCATATATCATAAGACTGTGAGGAGTGATGTGGACATGGAGCCTGGTTCCCTGACTTAAAACTACGTTTCTGCTTCTGCAATGCACATTTCAAAGCGTTACATTTGTCTGACTGAAACAGAGTCACGTGCAAGTCAAATTGGCAATTAAATACTCAACCTTAGCTCAATTAAATACTCAACCTTAGCTCAATTAAATACTCAAGTAAGTGAACGTAGTTTGACTGTCCCAGTGTTTACATAACCTCTCTCAAAATGTAGTCTAAGAGGGCTTTACAAACTGTATTCTTAGACCTACAATCCAGACAGAAAAAAGGCCTACAAATGACCTTTGACTAATCAAAGGGAAAGACGTTCACACATCACATCAGCTTTAGGTATTTACTGATCAGATACCTTTCATAGTATGCCAATAAAAATTACTTTTCCTTTCCTTTCCGTTTAGAAAGACCACTGCACATGTGGATCCAACTGCGTCGACGAACCCGAGCAAAGATTCAAACCACCTCGAGCCGAGCTGCAACAACACCGCCCGGATCTCGACAAACAACTGGACCTTCAACAAGACCCTCTCCAAACTCATCAGGCACTCTCATCTCTCTGCACAGATATCTCAGCGGATATATTTTCAGCCCCACTAACACAGACTCTTTCATAGCTCTCTCTCTCTCTCTCTCTCTTTTTTTTTTTCTCCAACAGGAAGAATATTCTGAGATTTCTTGATCCGGAGAGAGACATCTCTATTCTGAAGGGCACGCTGAAACCAGGAGATATCATCCACTATGTCTTTGATCGCCACAGCACCACAAACATCTCGGAGAATCTCTACCGCCTCCTGCCCACTGCGTCCCCTCTGAAGAACCAGCATCACAGGCGCTGTGCTATTGTGGGGAACTCCGGGATCCTGCTGAACAGCAGCTGTGGACCCGAGATCGACTCTCACGACTTTGTTATCAGGTATTTTCTTTTATTGATTTCAGACTTAGTAATCTTACATTTAATCCTATAACATGCAAGTGGACATACGATTGCTCTGTGTTTAAAATGGGTTTGCACATTTCAGTTCAGTTTGGGTTTATGGCTGAAAGTTAAAGTTGTGTCTGTGTTTGTAGGTTTCAGTTTCAAGTTCGGCACTCACACAGCTGGAAATATAATAATTGGACTTTTTAAAAAGCTTTTTTCCGCAATTTACAATCAGAAATGAACAGCCAGACAGAGAGCGATGGAGTACAAGATTTTACATTAAATTTGACATTTTGGAAAGCTCCTGCATTTAGCAGAATCACATCGTGTCTCTCTCAGAGGTCATGCTCTCATTTAACCAGAAGATTCAGTTTGTAAAGCCGTCAGCCGCCTCTGTTAAGTGTTTGGGTGAGGATAAATTTTTAAAAAAGAGGGTAATTCATCACAACTCAATGCTTAGTCGCAAGGAGGAAAATAAATCTGCGTTCGGTTATATTATAATAACGGAAAACTCAATAAGACGTGATGTGTTTGGGATTCTGTGTGATGACTGGCGCTGTCTAACAAAGCATGCAGTAAATGCGGAGGTATTTACTGTGAGAAATATCCTCTCATGAATCAATGACTTGAATGTTGTCGAGTAAATGGAGCCGGATTAGCCGTCTGCGGGTGCACCTCATTGAGGCGATTGATCGATAGCTGAAAAGGCCTCTGAATCCATGCATGTCTCCTTTCTTTTCCTCAAATGGATTCTGTTGTTCTGGGTGTCTTTCCCTCTGTGCTGCCGTGATGTTACGCTGATGAGGAGAGGTCAGGATTTTGAAGGCTCCAGCAGCATGATAATAGAGCAGGGGGGCGGGGGGGGGGGGGGGGGGGGGGGTAATTGAGGGCTGATGACAGACAACAGGGAATGTGGCATTTTGAGAAGCTAAGGAATTCTCCACAGCATTGGTGTGTATCAGACTGAGAGACAGTGTCGACAGTTTCCTGCTCTACACTTGGTATCCACACGGTATGTGAGATGATTAAATCTCCGCTTTCTAATAATGCCATGTTATACATTGCAAAGTAGTCATTTGAATTATCAGAAATAATGTAGGGTCAGCTGTTGGTGCACACTGTCCAGGTTTTATGTAAAGCGATAATAGCATCGGCCGATATTAGCATATCCAGTGACTGTCAGTATCGACTACTTTTATTGCAAATGCACAGATATATTACTTGATTTATTCACCAGTGAAAAAGCATTTCAATTTAGTTTCATTGGATTACACTAGCAGTTCCCCTCCACCAGCAAAGTGTGCTGTATGGATTACAGCAAGCACTATCACTCTCCGGCTGTGACGCACGTACATGCGCAGTAACTTTCCAGTTTCCATCTTCATTATTTATCTTTTCCACAAGTGTTTGATAACTGCATTTGAGGGATCAACACAATAAATATCTATATTTATCTCTACAGATCAAAAAAAAAATAGATCTAAGAAAGATATCGGCCGATATATCGGTAACTGATTTTTCTCTCCCTAATATCGTATCGGACCCAAAAATCCCATCTTGCTCGGGCCTTAATTTTAATGTTTGGATGTTGTGTTTGAAATATCTGTTTCCTAAACGTATCTCGCTGTCATTGCTTATTGTCTGAATCCATTAAGATTTAAAGGAACACAAATCACAGTCCTTTGAAGACTATGACTCCAGCATTGAGGTGATTTTGACATTTGAATCTGAAGAAAGTTAACAGCAAATGGCCGTGCTTCTTCCGTCGTAACAAAGTTCAACCGATAGGAAGTGAGTGTAAAAACTAAATCATTTTGAGTTCTTTCCATGTCGTCTCCCACCACACGGCGTCATGTACATGTTTCAGTCACGTTAAACCTTCTCATCTCACACACACACCGATGGTTCTGTAATAATACTCTGACTTAGTTTCAAGCCTTAGACTTAAAGTTGTAAAGGTGTGAGGTTTGGACTGGACTTTGTGTCTTTTTAACTGGACAGCCGACATTTTAACCGATGTGTAAATTAGAGTCTGAGTTGTTAGAAATACTTCTGATGTGTTTACCCTGCCTCACCTCCAGAGAAGATAATGACCTGCTTTGTGTTTTCTTCCATTCACTTTGAGACCCGGGTTAATATCAATAAACAGAAAGCCGTCCCATCCTCTGCTCTCCTGGTGAATAAAGCTCAGCTGTAGCTCTCCTTCACTCCCGGCAGAAGCTTCTGTGCTGCAAAAAAACGTTTCTCTTGCTTGGAGACGCCGGTAAATGGGTGATAAATTGAAGGGGAATAGAAACTCAATGAAATTGGTTTAGCGAGATGTCAGGCCACCTCGACACACCATCGCTGTGCAAACGCTGCTCGGAAAAATAGAAGCCAAATATTCCCTTAAGGCTACCACACGAGAAATCTGAAGACTGAAAGCCGTTGTGATGTGTCACTTTTTTTGTTGATTTAAAGACACATTCACATCAATATTCAGGTTCAGCTGGAAGGGAAGTGTGATCCATCACGGTGTGTAATGTACTTAACATGTTTAGTGATCTCTCATGTCGTTTCAGCAGCTGCATATTTTTTGTCCCCTGATTTATTTTTTTCAGGCTTTCTTTTCTCTTTAATCAGTCACCCATCTGTATATGTCATGTGTATTTATATCACTGCCACTCAGGAGCAAAAGGTCTGTTGCTTTTCCCACTGAGGAACCCGTGAATTTTCATTTTTCATTTTTCAAATTGAAATCATAAACAGCAGGCTTTTTTCGACTCTGCATTTCTCGTCACCCGTGTGCGCTAATGAAAAGAGAAATGTCAGAGGAAACTTTGCCCCACATTGGATGTTACGACTTCATCAGTCACCGGTAAAAGGAAAAGGATGTAATAACTTCAATTTAACTTTTCCCCTAAAGCATCCTTATCGAAATCCTTCCTTTCTTATACTTGTGAAAATAAACGAGTGGCTGGCTGTTCACAGCGTTTTAATGAGAGGTTCAAACCGTTTGAAAAGGATTCTGAGGTGAAGTGACCCCGTGCCTGTTTCATCCTCAGATGTAATCTGGCACCAGTGGCAGATTACTACCAGGACGTGGGCTGGCGGACCAACCTGGTGACCATGAATCCGTCGGTGGTGCAGCGGGCCTTCCAGGACCTGGTCAGCGAGGAGTGGCGCGATCGCTTCCTGCAGCGGCTGCAGAGCCTGAGCGGCAGCGTGCTGTGGATCCCGGCCTTCATGGCTAAAGGGGGAGAGGAGCGCGTGGAGTGGGCTCTCCGACTCATCCTGCTGCACACTGTGGACGTACGCACCGCCTTCCCCTCGCTGCGCCTTCTGCACGCTGTCAGAGGGTAAGAACGCAGACGCGGCGGATCACACCTTAAGTGTGTCGGTGGCTCACAGGAACACCTGTGTGAAGAAAATCAAATGAGTAGGCAAATTATAATCTGTCGCCCAGGTGGCTATTTTTAAACTGCAGCTGGTCACAGCTAGTGAGAGGATTGTGTCCGTCTCTTCTCAAGGTGCACTCTGAAGTGATAGGTGTAACATGTGTGTCATCTGATCCAGAGAGAAATGGACAAAGTAGTATAGCGTTGTGTAAATGAGTGAACTTCTTGTGATGAAAGATACAACAGAAAACTCAAAAGTACTTTTTTTATTTATTTTTTTTATTTTCAAAATCCAAAACAAAAAACCTCCAACCAGAACTGACATTTTTAGACACTTCAAATCCATTATTACCCCTTTACCTTTTTCTGAAGATGATTTCCTTTTTTTAATATAGATGGAAATAACAGGAGCAAAATGTACCGCTTCACACTGAAACATTTAGAAGTGACACAAATTACAGCAACCGGTATTCCCAGGACTATACGGCCTCTTTCGGTGCCGGTGATGAAGCGTTAATGTCTCCGTCCCTCCGACACAAATAGCTGAGCATTTTGGGTAATGGCGGTGTTCTCCTCTTGCAGGGAGTTGGATGGAGCAGATCAATACTAATGTAATGTTTGTATTTTATGAAAGCAAACAGCAGCCAGGAGGGAATGAGCTCAGAATTAAGACCGTAACAGTTCAACGTTTAAAATGTGTCTACCAACACGTCTGATGTCGACTGAATATGAGATTCAGCAGAAATGTAACATGTTAAACGCTTACATCAGCTGCCTAGGCTCATAACAACAACGGACATCGTGATGGTTAGCACACTATGTGTAATAATCAGCATTTTCTAACATCTGGATGAAGCAGTCAACACAACCATCATCTCTGGTTGATTGGAATATCAGAACAAACATCCTAAAGCTTCTCATTCACTGAAGTACTGGATATAGAATTATTTACTCTGAATTCATTCTGAGGGGGGCATGAATGTTTACTTACCATCATGTCAGTCCATCACATATCAGTGAATATATTTCAGTCAGAATCAAAGAGCTGGACTGCTCACACATTGGACTGACGCTTCATTACCTCTCGAGCCGGGGAAACTTAACGGGGCTTAGGAACAAACAAATGGCACTTCTCCTTTGGCTGTTACGTGCTTTGACTTCTTCTTCTCGTTGGTCCACACCCGGCTGCAGTACATTTCCTGGGTCATGTGACGTTGCCAGCAGAGGCGCTACATTGGAGGTACCTCAGGGGATATAAACTTTAGTCGACCTGTTGCTCCTCTAATGGAGGCTAAATCAACGCAGTGAAGAAAATGAGAAGAAGAACATGTGTGAGCTATTTTGTAAATCACATTACTGTCAATTTGATTGTTTTCATCAGAATCTTCACCATTTATAAACGTCTCTTCACCTTTATAGGCTTACACACATGTGTTCTTACCTAAAGAGCTATTCAGAGTGATCCAGTTAGTCTGCTGTAATGGTTTAAGTTAATTTGTGAAAATCTAATTTTGACAACCTCAGAACAGACCGAGCGTCACAACATCCGTGATCTTTGACCCCCCCATTGATCACAGTGAGCTGGATTTTCTTTTAGCTTTTTAATGTAATGCTGATTTAAAGTCGACATTCATAAAAACGCTATCAGACTCAAACTTTATTTTCTAACAGCATAAATTCTGCGTAGAGTATTGTTTGTAAACTTTAATCTGTGTGATTTAGAAACTCGAGGTTATCAAAGGAAACGACTGATGGTGTTGAGTGGAGGTGACAGGACGTCTCTTGAGCATTCTTCATTGCTTTGACTTACTCTACAGAGTTAGAACTTTTTTTTTTTTTTTTTTTTTTTGAAGAAATGAATTTTGCAAATCTTCCACATGCTTTGAGGCTTTTATAAAAATCCCTCTCCCTGCAATTTTTCTCCAGTCCCCGCGTCTCTTTCATCACAATAAGGCTTTTTTCTCCGGATCTTTCCTGCATTGTTAAAAAGCTACCGCCTGTCACTGACCAAATTATGCAATCTAGTATGCCCCAACTATCACACGGTATTCCAAAGAGCCAGAACTGAGCCCTGATTGTTGTAGTTAACAGTGTGTAAAATCAGTGCTTTACATCAGAAATGACTGTCCTCAAATGTTCTGGGATGAAACAAAGGCCCTGCCCCCCCCCCTTTTAATATTTAGTGTTTTATAAATGATCCCCCTGATCTTGTCCTCTCAGTAAGACTGAACCTTAAATATTTAGTGAAGGACAGAGAATGTGTTACACTAATGCCTGATTCAAAAAAAAAAAGATCACCTCGTCTACATGTTGAAATCCTGTCCCGCCATTTCTCCTTCATGGTGCATGAGCAGCTTTAAATAGTACGACCTCTACGTCTCAACTTGACCTTGAGCGCTAACCACAGAGCGCACGGCACCAGCCTCGAGGCAGAGAAACCAGCTGGTGATTGGAGAGGGGGAAAAAAAAAACAGAAACTCAAGGCGAGTGGACGTCCTACCCCCCTGAGGCCCCCAGCGTGTGGGATTAAATCATAAAGAACTCATTTAGGTCACCTCAGATAGAAGATCGCAACTGCAGTTTAATGATTGTTTTTTGGGTTTTTTTTCCACATGTGCTCAGAAAACAAGCTGCAATTATTATTTTCTGAGAAGCCATTCAGTAAAAATAGTCTTCCATTGTTGTGAGAGAAATCCCTGCATCCAGGTGCAGTTTGTTTTGTTCCAGCTTCAAATTAACAAATACAAAAGATGTTCCTGTGCTGATGACTTCACCGGATGGGCGATGTGTTTTGCACTGCAAAGATGAGAAAATAGAGCAACAATAAAAAACACTCACCGGCCACTTTATTAGGTACATTTGTTCAACTGCTCTTTAACGTAAATATCTTCTATCTATAAGCGAATCACACGACAGCATCTCATTCAGGCATGTTGAAATGGTCAAGACGATCTTCTGAAGTTCAAACTGAGCATCAGAATCAGATTTATTGACCAGGTATGCTTACACACACGAGGAATTTAACTTTGGTGAACTGTGCTCTCTTATGTACAGGTACAACATTAAATATCAACAATAAACAGAATAAGAAAAGACTACTATTTACATGACTAAATATGAAACAGTGCAGTGGTGAATAGTGCAAAAGATGCTGAAGTAACATGATGAGTAAAATGCAGTTACGTGACAGATGGGTCAATTAAGATGTCAATTACAGTATTTACATAAATAAGTGTGTGTATATTGATCATTTAGATTAAATTATATATATATAAATACATATATGTATATTCACAGTGACGGTTGTGGTAGAAAGATGATTTTGATGACTTTGAACATCACCAGACAGGCTGGTCTGAGTATTTCAGCAACTGGTAACCTACTCGGATTTTTAACCAGTCAAACCATCTCAAGGGGTTTACAGAGAATGGTCGCAAAAAGAGAAGATATCCAGTGAGCGGCGGTTCCCTGCATGGGCGAAAAATGCCTTGTTGATGCCAGAGGTCAGAGGTCAGAGGTCAGAGGAGAATGGCCAGACTTGTTTGTGCTGAAAGAAGGGCAACAGTAACTCAAATAACCACTCGTTACAACCGTGGTATGTAGACTAGCGATCTCTGAACGCACAGCACGTCCAGTGTCGTTGCTGACCACGTCCATCTATTTATGACCACAGTGTACCCGTCCTCTGATGGCTACTTCCAGCAGGAGGACGCAAAGCTCGTTATATCTCAAACTGACAATGAGCTCACTGCGGCCTCCACTGTCACCAGATCTCAGTCCTATAGAGCACCTTTGGGATGTGGTGGAATCAGAATCAGAATCAGAAATACTTCATTAATCCCAGAGGGAAATTCGACTGTTACAGTTTCTCCAAACTGTAGAAATACAGTCATAAAAATATGAATCAAATAGAATAGGAATGTAAGTAAGATATCAATAATAGGTACAATAAATATTTACACGAATAGGAGTCAGATGGAATATATACACACATTATAAAAATTAGTGCACTTTGTTATCATGGACATACTATTCATTATTATTATATTGCAGTTTTAATAAATAATGAGTTATGGTGGAGGTTACAGTTTTTTATTTTATTTTATTTTTTCAGGCTGAAATAGTCCAGGGTCAGCAGAGTGTTTGTCACTCAAAGGGAGGAGTTATAAAAAATGGGAGATTCGTCCCAATCGATATGCAGCAGAGTTGCCGGCTGCATATCGATTGGGATGAATCTCCCACTCCCAGCTGTGTGATGCTGTCACGTCAATGTGGACCATCTCTGAGGGAATGTTTCCAGCACCTTGTTGACTCTATGCCAAGAAGAATTTAAGGCAGTTCTGAAGGCAAAAGGGGGTCCAACCCTGAACTAGCAAGGTGAACCTCATAAAGTGGCTGATGAGTGTATATGTCAACTTTCATTTATTCTATAAGAGTTATACAGCAAAAAAGAAATATGCTCAAAACGCCCCCCCCCCCCCCCCCCCCGAGTCTCTGTATTATTCCATTGAACAGTTCAGATGCCAAAGATTGTTCATTTTACAGTTATGTGCGAACACACACGTCTTTGCACGTGAGAAGCGAAAATGATAGAAAGTTTGATTTTGCCTCAGTGACCTAAAGAAGGAATACTTGTATCTGTCTACTTGCTGCTTCTGTCCACGTGGAAGCATAACATTTTGAGACTACCGGACTGAATTACTGATGAAGATGGAGATGTTTCACAGATCATCCAGGGAGTAGATAAAGTATGAGGAAAAGGTCGCTTAATATTGATTTATCTGAGAGCAGACAGTTCTTGAAAAAACTTTT
The DNA here is from genome assembly GCF_963930695.1 of Labrus bergylta. Taxonomy (NCBI): domain Eukaryota; kingdom Metazoa; phylum Chordata; class Actinopteri; order Labriformes; family Labridae; genus Labrus; species Labrus bergylta. The sequence continues at coordinate 28,361,066 of NC_089201.1, read as the reverse complement.
TTTTTAGTCTACAACTAGAAATTCACATCGTGCAAGCTCGCAGTATTTCGAGCACTTTTTTGGCTCAACTCTGCGTGCTCCATCGTGCCGTAGATCTCACTAAATCTCAAAAACCCAAAGGGAGACAGGATCTGACTGAAGGAGATGATCGTGCTTCCAGCTGAATCCTGACACAAAAGAAAGAAAAACCATGACAGTGCTCCTCTTCTTTTTTTTTCTTCTGTTTTTCTAATAGTAGTTGAAGGTTATTTTATTCACTGCTAACCACAAACTGTACGTCTTTCAGGTACTGGCTAACCAACAACGTGCACATCAAGCGTCCCACCACGGGGCTCCTCATGTACACCATGGCCACTCGCTTCTGTGAGGAAATCCACCTCTACGGCTTCTGGCCCTTCCCGCTCGACCCGCAGGGCAGACCGGTCAAATACCACTACTACGATACTCTCAAGTACGAGTACACGTCCAGCGCCAGTCCTCACACCATGCCGCTGGAGTTCAGGACCCTAAGCGCTTTGCACAGGCAGGGGGCGCTGCGGCTCCACACGGGAAGCTGTGACGCAGAGGGGAGACCGCAGAAGTAGCTGAATGGAATGACTTCATATTAACTACTGAACAGTTTTCTTGCTGCCCTACTTTACTTACTTTTTATAACACTTTGAAATAACTTATTTTCAGTACTTGGAATGAACTTGTTTTTTTTTTCAGCTCTTTCAGTCAATCTGGTGGTTTTAACGAGATTTCTTAAGGCAACCTTTTTAATATAGTGAGACTCTTTTTGTGCACACTGTTAATGGAGATCCTGTCACATGTGACGGCCCCTTAATCTCTCTTAAACAGAACTTATTCAGTAGTTCAAGTCTAAACGGACTTCCTGTGTGTTTTTTTTTAGTTATTGGTCATGAAAGCGGGGGACTTCTGATTTAATTTTGGGTCCTGTGACAAAACAGACTGATATTTCCAGTTTTTTGATATATATGATAGGGCTTCATTAAAAGGGGTGTTGTAATTTACCCAACAAAGTCCACAGCATGAAGAGCTGCTGACTTGGATCTCGCTCTTGTGAGTCACTGGTCGGGCCACAAGATGGAAGCACTTAATAATCAGGGAGAAAGAGGATACGAGACAAAAAACATTAATTTCAAGTCTGTGACGTTCAACTTGTGATAGCTCATTTTTCCTCTGATAAGAGAACATTTTGTATCTTCATATCCAGCACCTTCTTAACGGGTGTCCATGGTAAAGACAGGTCATTCTTAAGGGGTAGAAAAACAAAACAGTGAACCAGAACTGCCGTGTGAAACAGTCAGGTGACCCGGAGTGATGAACGAGAGAAGGAAAGCATGTTCAGCGTCTGTGAGGAGAGAAAGAGAGAGAGAGGGGAGGGTACCAGCTGTTCACATAAGAGTGTTTACACAGACTTTTAGCCCACTGTTGGCTTACTTTGTTATATTTCCTCAAAGAGCACCAGCCCTGTTACTGCATTGAATGTGTTGAAGAGGTTAGAATGTAGTTGTGTTATTTAAGTAGGATGTTTTTTTTTGTTTTTTTTTTAAATCCATGAATGTATTGGTGATATTCTTACTTATGTGTAAGAAATGAGCCCCAAAAATGTGCTTTAAATTCAATGTGATTCACAGTTAGGAACCGTTTTTAGAGCATTTAACACTGATGCGGATGAATTGTATACAGCCTTTTATTCATTTACAACAATGTATTGAATACTTTATATGTATTGTGTGTTTTTTGGCCAGTATTCAAATCATTTGTGGAGACAGATCTTCACAGGTTTGATTGAAGCTGCCAGTATTTGTGCCTACGTTCAGTGGATTTGCCCAGAATTTAAAAATTGGACTGTTTACATGCCCAGAATTTAAAACAATTGTTCCAGGAACATGTGTTGGTTGGAAAACAAGAGTTACATGACTGTCTTAACAAAGTCAGGGAAGAAACTCAATTTGATATTGATTTTCAGGCCAGCAGCAGACTGACGTGTGAAGCTAATTTATTGGTTCAATGCTGCTCTGGATTTTACTTTCAATTGCGTAACCCAGAACGTCTTGAAGTTTAGTTCCAGGTTTTTGTCTTTGCAAATGCTCGAGTTACTTTTCAGCGACAAAATGCTTCCTTTTAGCTAAATTAACACGAGTATTTAAGATATTCACTTCGCTTCCAGCCTTGTGATTTTGTTCATTAAAGAGTTGTTTTGACAGGATGCGCTTGTTGACGTGCATGTCGGCCTTACTACGCTGCCAGTGAAGTTAAGAATAAACATGAAAGTGGTGGCAGGGACGTCAGCAGTCTGGAGCTATGAAAGGTTTTATTTGTGAGAGCTCCATCTGAGCTCGGGCAAAAATAGAAACATTCTGCGACCAACACAATTAAGTTAATTAACACAGAATCTGCAATTTGCCACAAAGTTAGAAAACTTTCCACTGACATGTCGTTTCTGCTCTGATGGAACCAATGAGACGAAGCAGAAACAATTTCAACACTTTGTCACATTTACTCTGTTAACATCTGTTTGTTTTTGTCTTATTCCAGCAAACAAAAGTAAGTATTGCATGTAGGACAACTCAAGTATATTTCCTTCTTCTTTTTTTTTGTATTTCAAATATCCAGTATGACTCAAGGACACTTGTTGTGTAGTAATGACAAACTGAATGTACTTTGTCTGTGGCAGAAAATACACAAATGGATTAGAATTGGGGGAAACAAGCATTTCCACTATCTCACTTTAAAGGATGTAAAGCTTCAAAGGACGTTTTATTTCAGTAGTGTTTTTTTAAAGAAATGGAAACTTGAGGAAACGGCTGTGGGTGAACTACACATCTCAGAAAACCAAGAAGGGGCTTTCAATAAACTTCCAGAACAGTCTCGACGTTTCTTGTCTTTAAATGTGGGGTGAGGGAAATTTGCTACAGTGTCTGAGTAGCTACCACAAAGACTTTGATTCTTTTTTAACAAGAGGAATTTTCTGTGGCAGAGGATGCAGTCCTAATAAAATCCAGGATTAGCATCTTAACACGAGAAGTGTTCTTCCACCAGTTTACAATGATTAAAGAAAAGGCTAAATGGAAGATGACAACTGTAGAAGAGAGAGGAGGAGACAAAGCACAGGCCCCAATCATGGATCTGAATATTTCTGCACAACACAGTGAAAGACGTATTTCTTTGACACAACATCGGAATAAACAAGAGGTCACAAAGTCTGATGGAAAACACATGAAATAGTCAGGATTCTGCTTGAATGCAAGCTTTCAAAAAATATGTGAAAACTTGATTTACATCTGGTTCTTTATATGATTCACACACATCATCCCTGCATACTGCTCATACTTTACAAAGACAAACGTATCCAGTCTTTCATGAATGTCACAAAACAAAAAAACACAATAGTCTTTCTCCTGGAAAGAATAAGTTGAAAAAGTGATGCAGGACTACCAACTGTCGTTTCCTTTTCTTGTAACTTAAATCGGGGTGGAGGTCATTTGGAAACAGCTGCACGTGTAGACACAGTGCATGATCAAATAACAGTTTGGATTAAAACAAAAGGTCATCCACACTCACATTCACTGCAGACGACATCCTGGCATTGTTTTTGTTTAGTGTAAACTGTTTTAAACCTCTCATTTTAGAAGATTTCAATCCGACTTTTGGTTGATTCCTGAGTTTTGTCTTTCAATTAAAGGTATAATAATCGAGTGAAATGTTCCACTTGGTGAAGAAGGCTTCCATGCGTTTTTATTAAATACTCAATTCAACCAAAATATCACATCCAATCTAAGAAATAGATTGGTTTAGAATCTGTGCAGCACAAATCAGAAAGTCTTGTTCAGTTCGACATTACAACAGGAACATTACTGTGGGAGACTTTAACATTTCATTTGACAAGCTGTTTGACTTTTATCTCTAACAAGATGTTTTTTTTAAACTGATGAAACATAGCTCAGTTTAAGAAATAAGTCTGTGTGCATGTCAGACACTTCAATAAAGTCACTTCATCACTGCGGTCCTTCAATCTGTTGTCGGCTAAATTCAGTGGTTACTTGAATAAATGACATATTTATATGATAACAAAAAAAACAAAAAAAACTCACATCCGTTTCCAGCATTTAAATTCAGAGTAAATATTTGTATAAACACCTTACAAATATAACCGTATCATTCTCCTTTGGATTTAGACCTTTTTATAATTTCGCTGATAGAGCAGCAAAACAGGAAAGTCTGCCATCACCGTGTAAAAAAATAGACGTTTACTCCAAAGATAAGAACAGCAATCATACAGTGTTTACGCACAATGAAGTGGTTAGAAGACAAGAAGCCTGTTTGGTGTGAAAGTTTTATCTCATATATAAATTATAGTGTGCAAATACTACCTGTTTGTTGCACAACAGGTGTTGCATGTTAACATTTGACAATCAAACTTGACGTTTTTTGTGGCCAAAAAATATGAATATATAAAGATTAGATAATCGCTCGTAACTTAAAGTGGGATTATTAGTCCTTCATTTTTAAACTCGGCGAGCGGGCGTGCTGTCCTATGCAGCACAGCATGAGGCTTCCAGTTGTTTCATCTCAGAAAGAAGTAGGCAGGTTTCTGAGCTGCGTGATAGACGCGTCAAAACAGCAGCAAACAATGACATCTCCTGATGGCTCCAGTCCTTTAAAACGCAGACAAAAAAAAAAGCCATGCACAAGCTGCTGCAGAGAAGTTGCTGATTCAGTAAGACTTAACAACACGTACAAAAAGAAAAAAAAAATAGAGGAAATCACTCGAGTGGTCCCGGGGAAAATTATAGGAGTTAAGAAAATCTGGATTGTCCGTGCTTGGGTTCACCTGCAAAAAAAGAAAGAAAAGACATCACACAGTTACTTAAACAGAATCTTATCTGATGTTTTAGTCAACAAATATGTTCTCCAACAGGGTCTGGTCTGACTTGGAAGTCAGGAATGTCAGGTAAACAAGACATTATTTCCCATGAGGAAGTGGTTGTGTGTTAAAGAACAATGGAAATGACGGAAGGGTGAAAGCAAAGTCCACATCCCCTGAACTAAAACAGGAGCAGTTAGAACCACTTTTCTGATACTTTCTTTTTCTCATTCCTGTTGTGTTATGTTTGGTGTTTGCACGGCATAATCATTACTTTACATTTCTCTGTGCTATATGTTTATGTTTAAGTAAGCAGTAAAAGCTAACTTGCTAGTGTAGTCAAAACCGTCACAATGTGCTTTACATACAGCAGGCAAATCAGGGGGAAACGCTTTCTAACTATAACGTTTACAAACGAGATAAGTAGACGCATGGAGAGGAAATAAAGTGAGACAAGCAAGCCAGGACGTTTAAAGTTTAAACACATTGACTATGAAGGGTTAATGCTTTTCAGAGCTACATGTTCTGTTAGAGTCAAACTTTTAGAAACACTAGAACATGTCTTTAGGGACATAAACAACACAAATACGATGTTGTTGTACGTTTACACTAACTGGAGTATTTCTAAACAGGGAACCATAAGTAAGAGTTTACTGGGAAATTCTCAGAGTGATTATATTTGAATTTGTTCAGAAGAAGTGGACATTTGTGTTTTGTCTGAGAATAACATGAACATCTGGTGCATGGGTTTTCTTACTGTCTGGGTAGTTTAAAAAAAAAAATTAAAAACGAACCTGTATTTGACATCAAACAGGGTCGAGTCGTCATCGTCGTCGTTCTCCTCATTCAGAGGGGCCATCTCCACGCGCTCTGCAGGAGTCGTTATGATGTCATATTTACGTGTTTTTCTGATTCGCCTCCCGGATCTGTGTGAGATTCAACAATAAAAAAAATTTAAAAAACATGAGGAAAGACGAGACTTATAATGTGACAACATCAAAGCCTACTCACTATGATCACAACCTCAGCTGTAAACCGATTTGTGTCTACTCAGACGGTGAATTCTGAGATCTTAAGACCATAATAAAGCTCAGACTGGCTGAGTCCTAACAGGCTGGAATCATGAGTCTGCCGTTTGCTTTCATTCAATGAATCCAATTTTTTCATGATCATCGAACACGCCAAACGTTCTCAGGGTGTTTTCTGTGCGAAGCCTGCATTGTTTTTATCATTGATTATCTGACAATCATTTCCTCAATTGTTATCTATCAGTGTTGTTTCCACACAAAATCACAAGACTACCTCAAATGTCTTTGTTTCTTCAACAACTCAAAGATAATCAGTAAAATGTATTAAGAGGGATTACAAATTTGCCCCCCTCCCTCCCACCAAGGAATATTCATGCTCATGAAAATCAATCATCAGAGTGCATGTCAAAAACATCAAATATAAACAATGCATCCCTTCCATAAAATAGGAAAATAACAAATGTTAAATTAGCCTTTAAATTAAATACAAATGCAAGAAGACCGGTGTGTACTTCACACTACATATCCACATAATATGATGTAACATACAGGGACATAACAGGCTGCTAATTTCCCACAGGGTCATCATTAAATAGGCCCAGACCTGAACTCTTGGCTTCCACCTTTTACACCCACATGCTCCAATTAATCGATTCCTTTACCAGGCGCACAGCTGAGAAGTCGTGGTCATACAATGTGACAAACATTGGTAGGCTGGTTATTATTGTAGGGCTTATACTACAGGTGACCAGCTTGATCCTGCTTACCTGATCACTTTGATGACCAGGCATGTGATGAGAGCAGCTGTTAGCACGCAGACCAGAATCACTACGTTTTTCAGAGTGGGCAGATGCGTCATGATGGATGAAATCCGGGATCCCACGGCTGCGTCTGTGACATTATTCGCCTGTTCGTCTTCGCTGATGATGATGATGGATGATGATGATGATGATGATGATGTTGAATTCAGCAGCGTCGCAGGTGATGAAAGAGTTTGTGGTGGTTCGCTGCTGACCCGAGAGAGAGCCGCAATGATGAAAGTTAACACCAGATTGTGTGTCAGCATGGTGAGCAAATCTCTAAATACGCGCAGGATGTTCTTGTTCCCCAAACTAAATGAAATGCGACAGCAGCTGCCACATTATCAAGGAATCGGCTTGTCAGATTTGGACTCTTTAACACAATACAGAAAATGTAAAAAGGCAAATATCCATCTCTGTTTTAGTCCAAGCCTCGATCTTTCTAATGGTGGTTTCTTCGGGGTCGTTGCTTGAATTTTCTACCCAAACGCGCTTCTTTCCTTGAGGTGAGTTGCAGCAATGCCTTCCTGATTGCATTAGGACTCCGTGTGTAGAGGTAGAGATGGGGGATTATCCGCCTCCGGAAGAGCTGTGCAGGCTGGCCCGCTGCTCCTACTGCTGAAGAGAAGCATTATGAGGGCTCGTGATGCGTTCACGGTCCCCTCGTACTTCCTAACACACACAAGCAGAGGATACCAGCAGCTTCAGTTAAAAGGTAAAGTTCTGCAAAAGTGTTTGTTTTAGTGACTCATGTTCGACGACTCTGTCTAATTACAGCAAATAAAACATGAATAGGCGAACTATATTTTATTTAGGCTACTCATAGGTCTAATTATGTAACCCTTTAATGGTTTTTGTATCCTGTCCAGTCTGCTGACGCTTTTAAAAGGGCCCTAAAAACCCACCTTTTTAACAAAGCCTTGTGCTTTTAGTTTCGTTAGTTGCTTAGTTGATTAAATTTTTTATTTGTTTGTTTTTTTTCTTCCTGCGTTAAGTTGTTTAAGCTTAAACTTAACTTAAAAATACAAAATATAAAAAGAGTAGATATAAGTGGACAGTGATCGGACTAACAGATGTAAACACAACTATGTGCAGTAAATGAGAAATAAATATATATATACAGAGCTATGTGCAAGTAGGCTAAATACTAAATGATAAGTTATTAAGGTGCATGGTGAAAAGTGGAACAACAGAACTACCGTAATATATACAATATAACTATAAAGATAAATATGAGATAAATAAAGTGACCGTAGTGCAATGATGGATAAGAAACAACAGGAACAAAGTAAGCAGAACTGGATGAATACTGATATAAAATGGATAGAATAAAGTGATGTAGTTACAGACATTTGGTTGTCTTCATTGGTCGAGCTGGTTTCTTTTATTTGAATCACACTTGCACCAAAAGTTACTTTCAACCTATGCTTTCGACAGACTCTTATTTCACTGGTTGCATAAACAAATGGAAATGTATAAAAGCAATGTCAAACTTGTGACCATGCTCTTATACTGAATATCAGCAGGCTGTTAGAAGACACTAAGCATGTCGCCTTTTGCCTCATAAGGCAGCCGTGCTGATAATCAGTACAACAGCACGGCCAGTTGGGAAATGGCTCGACTGAAGGCTGATGCATGGGTGACACTCCATCTGTGTTTTTATAGCCAATTGTTCTCAATAGAATCATTTTGTTTAGTCAAAACTGTCTATACCCGTTCCAGAATTTTTTAGCTTAACATATAGTTGAACACTTGTTGCAGGTATGAGACAAAGTAATCAAATGTTTCTGGAAAGAAATGTTGAAAATATTCTGTTATTCTAACAATGTTAAAATAAATGATTCTTCTAACATTAAGGAAGCTGAAAACAGTTAAAATAATGCTCATGTGACATTCTTTAGAAAAGAATAACAACAATACTTCCCTTCTTCCCTTTAGTGTTCAGACACGTCTATCCCCAATTATCACATCTTACATGCTTTTGAATACAGAGCATTTATATCTCTTACCAATTTGTCATTTGACTGGCTGCTACGTTTCTGACGGCATCCAAAGGCAGCAGTTCTCTGATTACCCATGGGCTGTGCAAACACAATTTTCTCCGGGGTCACGACCGCAGATTCCAAGGAAATTCTCAAGGAGTAAAGACAGTGATAAGGAGTCAGTTGATTGATCAGTGACGCTGTTGATCACTGAGCAGATCAATAGCTTCTATATAATAATTTAAAAAAAACTGTCTTTCTCTCTTGGCCCTCAGACGTAAAAAGACAGAAACAATGTAAAAACCTACTTCTTTTTTTCAATTATTTTATTCTAATTAATTTTACCCCAAACAATAGACACAATGCAGACAAGACAGTACCAGCAGCAGTAACATATATCTTTAACCCGTCTTACAACAGCACCGTACTGACATTCACATTCCCCCCCCGTCCCGAGCCCAGTGCAAAGCAACATCTAGATGTCATCGAATTCATGTAGAGACAAGAATAATATTAATAGTAATAATAATAAAAATACTGAACTAATAATGAAAGAAAGAAAAAATAAATAAACAAAAACAATCACACACAACAACAATTAAAAAAAATAAAAATGCAACAACAACAGCAAAAAAAAAAAGATTTAAAAAAAAAACCTACTTCTATTCATATTATCACACGACTTCAGGTTTGCAAAATGCATAATTGTGTCAAATATGAAACACCTCATTAGGGTTTCTTATACTTAAATAATCTATATTGGCTTTAGGTATAAGGGGAACTTGTAGGTATAAGGGGAACTTGCAGGTATAAGGGGAACTTGTAGGTATAAGGGGAACTTGTAGGTATAAGGGGAACTTGTAGGTATAAGGGGAACTTGCAGCAAAAAATACTTGCAGAAGTGCTCCCTTGATCTGAAGTCAAAGAACAGACTGCCTGTCTTGTTTTATCTTCTTTAGTTGATGACTGGTTTTATTCCAGTTCACCTCTACTACTAGTCATAGCCCTCTACTGGGCTCCAGTATATGAGAGTGTTTTTCTGGTTTTAATTAAAGCCCACCAGATGGCAGCACAAAATAACAACAGAGCCCTGCAGATTTTCTTCCCTGTAGAGATCAAATTCAGCTAGTTAGGCCCTTATGATCTGTCACATGATCCAAGTGATATAACGTGCAGTAACTGATATCTGTGTCTATTTAAATAGGTTAGCTTCATAGTAATATTTTAGGTAACGTAACACCGTATTAAAGGAAGTTTTCGCACTTCCAACTATCTCATTACGCGTATAGGACATCAAACCATCCCAGTGAAAAGAACACACTTGGCAAAGATTCAGAGGGAACTATATGTTGTGATTTTTTTTCTAATAAACTGGTGAAGCCGAGCGACAGCAGTGTGCAGGGTTTTTTATTTTTAATGAGATAACTTTACTCCAACATGCAAAACCATCAAGTGTTGATGCAGTTTGCTTTATCTTGATTTCCATTTAATGCTAAAAGACTTCTCCAGATTTGGTTTCTACAAATAAAGCTAAATGAATCTTTAAAAAGTATTCACATTTGAGAGGGGTGGGTTGAACTTTACACAGAGAAAAAGTACTGGTTGAGAGTGTGTTAAACTGTCTTACAACACACTTTTGTTTTATACTCTTGGATCAGATAAGCTACTACTAATCGTACATTTTTCATGAATGATCATTGTTGCTGATTTTAAACCCTGCCACTCTTGTCCCTTTAATCAACATGGGCTGACGTGCTATACTAACATTCTCTATTAGCTTTTTGTTGAGCAACAGGGCTCAGTAAACAGAGACATGTGCGTCGCCGGTCTGAAAGCAAACATGAGAACATCCATTACCAGTTGTCAAGTAAACAGTCAAACACTTCATTTGCAAGGTAACATGACAATTGGTGAAGGCCTGCTACTTTAACCTGTGAAACCACCATGAATGAATGCTGAGGGTTGTTGATGCAATTTCTGCAACAGTATTGGTTATTTTTCCTCTAAGACAACCGATGGTTTCTTTTACCCTCTTCCATTCTGACAAATACATTTGTTGTATTTAAAACTGTACAGCTAAGCACATATGCAATACAATGAAGGGATATAGATTCATTTATTGTGAATAACCAGGTACAATTTGTCTTAACAATTCAGTAAATAATTAAAATGTGATCACATTGACCAACTGAATATTTGTCAATACTTTATAACTTAAACTCCCTCATGGTGAGCCTCCTGTACTAATCAGAGAGTTTCAGGTAAAAGGGCAGAATATGAAAAGCTTTTTTTTTTGTGCCTGATTCTGTTCTAACTTAGGCAAACAAACAATGTGAGACCACGGGTCGTATCGATTTTTTTTTTTTGGGTATGTAGATAAGGAGGAGCCAGTTCATAGAGAGATTTTTTGTGTGCCTGTGAGTGTCTGCAGGCAAACAAAGATGGCCACTCAGCAGCTGCAGCCTATGAGCATGAACATGTCACAGCTAGCAACAAGTAGCCTACAGAGCAATGGTTGAAGTTCTCAGCTTAAGCACGATCACATGCATGCATAAAAATACATTTGCCATAATTAAAAAGAGTTTACATGAAGTAGGCCTCGCTGATTTTTTTTCTCTTTATAGGATGAATAGGATACTTGTAGCAGGTTAATGTGAGATCCTGTGTGCTTAAGTGTAATACAAAAGTGACACTATTAACATGAAGCATGTATGAGGGCACTATGGTACGTATTTACCTCTTTACGAAATCCTAAAGTCCTAACACAATAAAAAATGTACACATGCTAGGCTATTCAGATCACTTGAACATGCATTTGCATATCCCCTTTGTTATGTTTTGAGCAGCACTAACTTGCTCAACCGGTTTGAAAACCTGCCTCCACTGAAATAAATATAAACACTTCCCGGTTGAAACCCATCCAACTAGTCAGTCAATATAAGGGTGTGTTTCACCTCCCTTGAAGGAACTATCTGGACCTGTAATGTAGTCTACTTGTTGAGCGCTCCTGTTGCTAGGCTGAGGATCTTTTTATAGAAATCTTCCACTGCAATGAGCATGCGCTGTCGTGTCCAACATGTCATTGGTCAATGGCGGGGGGTGGAGTGCATACCACAGCCTCCATGGACTTTGAATACAGGCTGGGACTAGATGAAGTTTTCCAAGTTTGGTGTTCCCTGTTTGACTTCTAATTTTACTCAATCAAACGTGTAACAAATAATCTCCGTAACCACGTTGTTTTAAGTCATTCTGCCACAAACAGGGGAAGTGCTTTCTGTCAAGCCGCATACACAGCAACAGTGTGGAGTTTCACTGATTCAGAGGAACCCAGATGAAGTTGCTCTCCCTTTCAGATTTAGGTTATAATTAACATATAACCTGTCACATAAAGATATTCCAAACTAAAATCCAATGCCTCTTATAGGCTACTTCATCAATGAGGAACTAAGTCTATTGTTTGAACTATGTTTGTAGCCTAGATGTCAGATAATAAATATGTAGTTGTTCATTAATTAACACAGTTGCACTGGCATTAATCACCAAAAAGCCCAAAAGCAAGCCAATATTTCTAAGTTAATACAGCTTTTACACAGCTACAACTTGTGTTTTAGAGCATTTTTCTCTCCGCTATGGCTTATAAGCGTAGACTATAAATAATATAGGCTATGTACAGTCTATACTCATAAGTAGACTAAGTAGGCCTGTATAAGTATGGAAGGAGATTTGATAAGTGGCTAGATAAAATGTGAATCGCCCAAAATACCGTAGCATAGGTCCTGGGATACACAAATTAAACTATTTTTTGATAATTTATTTTGTCATTTCAAAATTTCGGGTCAATTTTTACATATCAATTAATTGGAAAACATGACAATCATGAAATCATGAAAACTAGAAAAATGTCCATAATTATATTTGATCACTGGTAAATATTGGAGACACTATTGACTGTAATCATTTTTGTATTCTACAATTTGGCCCCCTGGCAGTGAGAATTAAATGAATGTGGCCCCCTGCTGTGACCAAAGTTGCCCATCCCTGCACTAGGCTATGAGTGTCACCAGCTATTTGTTGAGTAAATAACATTTAGGCTGCTAAATTCTGCCTTGATTAAATTGACTGTGGCTATTTGTAGCCTAACTATTTTTTTGACAACAGGAAAAAAAAAAAAAAGAAGAAGCTAAATGTTGTTTTTATTTTTATTTTGTATCAATGCTGCTCGCCGTGTTGAACTTTGTAACTTTTTTTTGAATGTTTTGTTGTTGTGTTCGGGGTTGTTTTCAGGTTCCGTCGGTGGCTGGAGAGGAAGTGGAGTTTGGCTTACGTTAGAGGAAAGTGGGCAGAGCCGCTGAAGGATATGAGCTCAGGCAGAGGCAGAGAGGAGGACACAACCAGCAGAGGAGCGAGGCGTCCACAGCGGAGAGAGGAGGAAGGGCGGAACGATGCAGCCGAAAGAGCCACCAAAACGTCGAAAATCGCCCCGAAAAGTGACACCGGCCGGGGCAGACGACGGGGGATAGACACGGCCTGGACAATGGGTAAGAACTGACCAGTAATGATGCATTAGACGCCGTTAAAGACGACTCAGGGGTGCATGGCAAAATGGTGGAAAGAAGGACAGTTAGACGCAGTGTTGTGAAAATGGCCATGGTCTGTTGTCTGCGAAGAATAAAGAAATCCACGGATTACATCTTGCACATAAATATGATTTAGTTGATGCATGTTTGCAAGCTCTGTATTGAGTTTACTTGGTTAGTATTTGGACTAGCAGATTTGTCTCATGTTAGGAGTTATTTCAACCTACGCATTTAAAATGTGCTTTGTCCTTGAAAGGGGCAAATGCCCTTGTCTGAATTTACTCGACGAAAACATAAAGAATTAACAAATGTTTCGTTTTTTTTAATGTTGCATTGAGTTTGATGGACGATAACACAACTATCCTGTGCAAAATTTTGATTATTTTCAGTTTAGTTGTTTTTTGGAGTCTTTCAACGATTTGTAGATAAAATAAATAAATTAAAAAGTCATTATTTTTCCATTAAAGCTTATGGCAGAGTGTTCAAACGTAGGAAAACCATGATTTAAGTAAGTGATAGATGCTCTATACTTATAATTTATTAATAGTTTATATAAATTGTGCTAAGTTGTTAAAATCCTTTAAATATGTCAATTAATTTACATTGTCTTCATTGTAGGCACTGGACATAAACAATAACTGATTTGTCTGTCAAATAAAGATTCTATATGTTATGAAAAGCAGACATATACATCGAAATACAAAATAGGGTGTTGGCTTTTAACCCTTTGAGGTACTGGCTGGAGAGTGAATTTAAATATGCACAATAATAATTGTCCATGTTAACTAACATTTGCTGGACATTAAAGAAAAACACAATTTAAAAAGGCTTCTCTACACGTATGTGGAGTTTTTAAAGATAACTCTACATATTGTATAAAACAAGATTTGAGAAACTTACTTCTGTTAGTATCATATTCTGTTAGACAATGTTGATTTATCCAGATTAGTGTGCAACCATTACACATTATATAACAGATTCCATACAATGTTTTATGGGAGAAGTTAAACTATATTGTTGAATTAGAAGGATTAGTAAAACCATGCAACAAAATGTTCTGTTAAAGCCTTTCTCGGTTGAATGTACCGTTGACGACAAATCCGGTTGCATTTTAGCCGCCACAATGAACAGGATCCAACCTTTTGCTAAATACATATACATCATATTACGTATTCATTTAAATATCTTAATGAGCACTGACACTTTCTCGTGAATAACTTTTCAAATGTTCAAAATTATACATTCCATTTATGTTCCATATTTCTGCCAAAGTTCAATTTTTGTTAGCTTTGATAACAACATGATCCAAATCTTGTTTTTTTTCGTATTTTGCAGGGATTCTTCTGATGTTCCCGAATTACTTAAAAGAAGACTAGAGGCGATCTGACCCGAGCTAAATGGTATGTTTTGACGATAATTTCAGGCTTCGTGTGTGTTTGTCAGTAGTACTAGCGTTTTTGTCTTTACTGCTTCTTACATGTAGCCAGTAGGGTGTGCTGTTGTCACATTTTTGTCCTGTTTCTATTTTAAAGGGTTGACATTTAGCCACGACCATGGCGTCGAGAATTAAAAGATCGGCTCATCTGCGCTGCAGCGGGGAATGTAAGTATTATTTCAAAGCTTGTTTAAATGACTACATTAAATTAACTTGCATGTTATCTGTGCCTTAATCTCTGCAATAGTGTCAAAATAACTATTGTTACTACACTAACATCTAAATAAAAAGCACATGAGCATCGTACAGTTTAACTGTTTGTGATTTAATAACCAAGAAATACTGCTTATGCTATTTTCATAAATAGCTTCTATGCATTAAAGTAATATATTTTTAACCAAAGCAAGGACAGTAATTAAAACCTACAGGACATTGTTACTTTTAAATATGAATGTTTATAGAAATATTTATTTCAACTCATTGCGATAAAGGACATGTGTCCTAGCAGCGCACACAACCCGTGTTTCAGAGCGCTTCAAACAAGCGCTCATTGTTGCTAGGTTATGAAAGCCAACGTCTGCGTCCCTCGGTAATGTCCGACAGATGTGTTGCACAAAGATCCTTGTGCGTAATATTTGCCTCAATTCAAGGAAAAATTACTGTGTAAACATGAAAACATTGCGTAACATTGGTATTAGTAGCAGCTTTAGACCTGGACATTGTACCCTTGAAAAGACGAGTCAGACTAGCGTCTACTTCGTCATTGTTGTTGACAAAGTCGATATCAGAAGTCCCGCCCCTCCTTGATTTTGATTGGGCAGTCAGTGACAAGGGACATTGATGAACGTCGGATTGTTCGTAAAGTTAAACTTCTCAGCTGCAGGCGATGTGAGCGCATTGTCAAAAATATAAACCGCTAATGCGCCCAAACATTAGCTCAGGACAGTGAGCGCTGAAAACACTGGACTACGCTAGTTTTGTATTGAAAACAGGCATCACCAGTGCCAAGAATGCTGTTCGTAGACACAGCAGAACATTTGAACTCTTCAGTTGATCTGACTAGGGATGTGCGTGATTAGCAGACTAAGCAGTTTAACGTGGTCGTCCTATTTGTTTTAACTAACTTTTTTAATAATTAATGCCCACAATGCTGAACATATGTTGTGTGTAAGCTGTAATGCAGCCACCTGCCCTCAGCCGGGGCTGTAGCTCCAGTTAATGGCTACTATCATAGTGCTCTACTACCTTAATGTAAACCAGCACAGTGGATGGATGGCATCTCATGGGGATTTTAATCTAGAAAATGGAGATAAAGTTCTAAGTAGGCTATCATAGGCTTTGTGATTTTTAACAGTTGACTAATCGACTAGACTGGATTTTAATTTGTGTTTAATCGACAGGAAAGTTAGTCCCCGGCTCAGACATAGCAAATTAGAGTTTGACAGTTCAGCCTATTTCTGACACTTAAGGAAAACACAGGTTATGCCTAGAAGTTGTTCTAGAAGACAACCTTAGTCGTTGCAATCTGTTATTGTATCGTCAAAATGTTTGAATAACTGATGAAGTTTAATTTGAAGTTTTTTTAATTTCAAATTTTAAGGATACAGTGCATCCCAAAAGATGTCAAACCTCAAATTCTAGACACAAACAAACACTTGAGATTCATAATTATGGACTTTTTGGAAAACAACGTTTAATACAACCTTCACAAATTTACTACTTCAAATCGCCAGTGCAAAAAACAGTTAGTGGACACATGCCCTTATTTGGCACCCTGAATACTATAAATAACAAACCCCTCCCCCCTTACCAATCTTCCACAGTCTTTAAAAGCACACAGAATCCAAAATTAAACACTGTCCAATGCTTCACACCAACCACCTGCTTGTTCTGAAGCCATGCAACCATAAATAGACAACCATAGAAACACTTAACCCTTGCAACACGCAAGTGACAACCTCAGGAGCTGAGAAATGAGGCCTCCAAGGGAACACGATAGGTTGGAATTCCTTAAATGGCCAGTTGACGAGTCAAAAAGCCCTATTTTACAGAAGAAACAAACACTATTATCTTCTTTTTTTTAATACTTTATCCCAGAGGAGAAATCTACTAAAGCTAGCTTTAATTGAGTTCAACAAGTAAACTTTTCATCTCGACTGTATTGACAAGCTCAGTAACTCTTGCTGACTTGGCCTGTGGACTGATAAGCTAACATTGAACATTGAAAACTGACATTAAGTTACATTCAACACATTTTTACTTCTATTGCTGTCTGTCTTTGGTTTGACAACATTTACAACACTTAATTTGATAACGAGTAAGTAATAGGTAAAGTAATTAGTAAATCACAAGTTAGCAAGATGCCTGTATTGGGCAAGGATAATAGTAGGTTAATTATTGCCTATAGAGGTAACTATAACTTCATCAGTAGCCTTCATATTAGATCATATACTTTGTCTTTTGTCTTTACTGATGATTATTGGGGCTATCAACGGTAACGCACACAATTTTTTTGAAACGCATGACTCAGATCCCACTTTGTGCTTTTAAGGCGCATCGTAGCTAAGCCACCTTTATAGCTAGAGAGGAAAAGAACAACACCTCTTCGCCTTTTAATGGTTCAATTCACTTAACAGAAGTCTGGGACACCTCAGTTGTCAAGTCATTTGCAAATGTTCTGTTCCCTTCAGCTACTTTCATTTACTTTTCAATTCTCAATAAGTTCCCTTTTTCCAAGGTTACCCTTCGATCTACCACAAGTTCCTTATTTTTTATTTTTTATTTTTTTTTCAAAATATAAACAGGTTTGCATCCCAACAGGAAGTAGCCTACCCTTAGCTCAAGACAAAGACAATTCAAAATAAAAGCATAACAAAAACTATTTTAGTGGATTTGCCAACGTGATCAAAAATGCGATTGATTTTGAATAACGACATAAATTAAGAAATTCATTGCAACTTTTAAAGTCATTTTTTGACATTTCTGTTAACTTAAAATAGTACTTTCTTGATGTGATCGGGTATTGCGATGAATTAGAGATTCTACAGTTGTAGAAAGGAGTCTTTCCAACAAAAGCCCAATGTTAGAAGTCTCCCTTAAATAGCTTAAAGATTAAAAAAAAAAAAAAAAAATACAGTTTATCATAATATCATTTAAAGTACAATTTATGATTTTACAGTCAAGCGGCAAGTCTTAGTTGCTGGAAAAAATATATGTTACTCAGCGCGAGGTTTCAATTCTTTACGGAGTGATGTACATGCATGTTGCAAAAATCAGGATGCTACACTGAGCATGTACCAAAGGCATTGTTTTTTCGGCCTTGACAAGAAAAAAAAAATGGAGGCTCATACTGAGTAGTTTCTGACACAAAAAATCACGTCTTGACCAATAACCCGAAAATATTTTTATATAAGACATGCATTAAGTTGCATTTTGAGTCAGATTCCTTTTAGTAAAACCTTGATTTGTTATGTTAGTTGCTGTATCAATCCTCCAATAGACTAACAAAACACTTTTCCACCCCAACACATTTTTGGTTTGAGGCATAACTAAATGCTCCCATTAGTGTATGAAAGGGGCTTTATAAATAAAGCTTGATTGATTGGTATTATAACGTGTTTCTGTGTGGATCATATGTTTGTTTATCTGCTCATTATTCATGGTTCTTTGTCTCTTGTCTCTTTCACAGGGGATATGTGGACTGCTGGGATGGTTTTCAAGTTTGAGGAAAAGAAGACATCTCTGTAAGTTATTTACATTTAACTTGAGTTTTCTTTGTGTGCTGATTAAGTTCAATGTAATGAATAGAAATGTAACTTTTTTTTAAATACATTGAGGAAACAGCCCTGATATTTTAAGATGGTTTTGCCCAATATTTCTCTTAACATGTGCTGCTGGGACCAAGCTCTTGAGGCTAGCAAATGACCAAATGTTAGCTCGTAATGAGCATAAACGGGGGATTTTACAAAAACCCAGCCAAAACCATATCACAATTAAATTTATTTAACTGCAAGATTTTTTATTATTTTTATTTTTAAATAGTAGGTGTTTAAAATGGCCCATTGTTTTTATGGTTGTGTTAATAGTTATTGGATGCTATTACGTTGTCTATCTGCTGGTCTGTTGTGTGATTGCTTTGGTGAACCTGGTTATCATTTTCTCATTTCAAGCAATGAATCCCAACCTGCTTTCGGATTTTTAGCTTACATGCCAGTTTTTTTGGTCGGTTCAATCCTAATTATCAATATTTTTAATATTACTGCTGTTGCACAATTGTTACGTGTTTTTTTTGCTAACTCATCATACCCCTAGTGGTGAGTTAATGAACTTCTTTGCAAATTGTTGAAGCCCTTAGTCAACTCAAAGCTGAAAACTTTGACCTCAGCAAACAATATCAGTCGAGACCCGTACTGTAAACTGAAAGACCTTTCCTTTAAGAAGGATAGCTTGTTGTAATACTCACTGAGTGACTTTGATATAACAGCCTAATGCTGAATTAGTAAAGCCCTCCTTTAGTTTATGTCAGTATGATGACTTGTTATATCAATTTACAAGCCTAGCAACTTTGTTACAACCAAAGTCTCACAAAATGTTTGTAATGAGAAAAACGCCTGCATGCTGCAGTGCTAGCTAACGCAACTGGTTGCTAGCCATTCATTTGTCAGTCAAATATTTTAGCATCTTAAACTACTGGAAAGTGAACTATTACTTTTTTCAGTTGCATTGTGGGCTTACAACTTTTCCTTCTTTTTTATCCTATCAAGACCCCATTCAACTGGATAATGCTGAAGTGGAGACAGCGTTGTTTAACGTGAAGATGGCAAGTGATTTGGCTTTTAGCCAAATTTTAACAAGATGAAACCGTTTTCTGAATGGACTTTGACGTTTGGATTTTTATTTTTTACGACAACACAGACTCTGGAAGACCGTCGCGAACTGTTTAATGGACTTTTTTCAAAATAACTTATTGTTTTTGGGAATCACAAAATCAGCCATTGTACATTTGATATTCAGATGTTGTTGTTTTTTTTTTAAATAAAAGTATATGTCCTGGTAATTTTTCTTGACTTTGTTTTATTAGCTAAACCAGATACCATCAATAGCTATTCAGCGTTTTGGGTGACGTTGTAGCCCATTTAGCTTGGCCGTTGGTTAACATGTCTTAGCTACTTCGTCAACGTCTTGTTTTTCTTTGCACTAGCTTTGTTACGAATCAAATTGTTGCTCCATTCATTTTAAATTAGCGTCATTGCTTAAGTTTAGTACCGTGTCAACGAATCTCCTAAAACAATTTTTTGGGTATTGCATTACAAATGAAATATTAGGTTGACAAAGGGGACGCTGCTAATTAAAATACATGCGTCTGCTTCAATCACTTCTTAATTTAATTACCACAGCAGTCAATGAATTCAGTTAATTTCTGGTATTGCATTGCAATGCATTGCAAGTAGGTTAAAAAGTTTTCAGCCTGATCAGAAATGGTTTCCAAAGGCTCTCTAAAATGGCTCCTTACTGTCCTTCTTCCTGTCTGAGCAGGAAGTGATGAAACTGGTGCATTAAAAAAAAATAATTCACAGCCTCTAAATATCCTTACCTTTTTTATGAAGTGGGAAGAAAAGGTTTTAACTTCTGGCTTGCATCCTAGGGTTGAAAATATATTTAAAAAAAATTATATTAGCAACATTTAAACAGAAATAAAAAGGGGGTGGGACTTAAAAACATCACCTGAGTGCTGAGTAAATGGAAATAACGTCAATCAAAGGCAAAGCTTTCAGAGCTAGGGAAGGAGCTGTAGATGGCGGCCGAGCCTTGGGAAGGGTGCCATAGGCTTTCGTCAGACCGTTTCTCTTGCTTGTTTTTCGACCGAAACCGCGCGACTTTTATCCAGATTAAGTCCCGTGGCTTTACGATCGCTGTTTCGACGGAAATTTAGCCGTTTTTTTGTGTCGTTTTCGGGCTTTTCTGTTCTGTGTCGGAGCCGTCTGAGCTGTGGGAGTGCTCGTCGTTGTTTTCCATGCAGAGCTCCGGCAGCCATGGCGCGCCTCCATTTTTAGTGAGCAGCTCGGCTCTGTGTCGCTCTGAGTCTGACACTATATGAAGACTTTGAAGGCCTGCAAGCTTCTTTTTGAAAAAAGCCTCTTTTTTTTTTTAATTTATATATATAAGTTATGATTGTTGCAGTTGATTCTTTTTATTCGATTCGGATAAAAAAAAAAAATCCCCCGACAAAGAGAACTGCGAATCTAATAGTTCATTTATAGGTTACCACCTTTTCTGCACAATGAATTGTTGTGTTTACAAAGTGTGGTGAATTATTTACTGATTTTTTTTTTCATCTTCAAATCTTATTTTTCTTATCCTACTTGTGATGACGCAGTTAGAATTAATGGCATGCGGCTTCATCCGTGGACTATATTGAAATACATGTGTCGGATATTTACCTTTATTGTAGAAGCACCTGTCATTGTTCTAAACCCCCTTTTTCTTTTCTTTTTTTTTTTTTAAATCATCGATGTAAATAATGACACTTAAGTCTTTGGATTTAATGCCTTTTTCTCCACTCGTGTCGCATCGCCTGGGTTTTAACTGCCACCTGAGCAAAGGGGATCTTATGGGACTTGCATGATAGTTCATGCCTCTAACTTTTTGACAGTAAATACCAGGGCAATAGATCATCCTGCAAAGTTGTCTGGATACTACCATGATGAAGAATAAAAGTAAAAAACAAGAGGATGAAGGATCGACTCAGAGCAACGCATCAAGGTATGATCCCTTCTCTTTTTTTCCATTTACCTTTTTTCTTTATGTGTTTTGTTTACACTGTCAAGCATGGTTGACCACCTGTTTATACATTTGCTTCGTGGATTTGACTGAAGTGCACCACTGTCACGGATGACCTTGCTATTGTTTAATAGCCACACCCTGATTTCCCTACCATTTCTTACATTGAATCCTGAGGTGTCAGGCCTGTGTTAAAGACATCACAGCCCACAATATGAACGTTTTACACTCATTTCTTCTTTGTTTTGTTGCAAAATCGTTTGTCTAAAATGTCTAATGCTCCATCACTATAAAGTAAAATGACCTTGTCTTACTAGTTGGTGCTGCAATGCACCATTTGATCAACCTTAGCTTGTATTTATTTCCAAAACAAACGTTGTTTGCATGTTATTTCTGCACAGTTTTGCAGCTTTTCCAGATTATCTTGATAGTATTTATTATACTCTGTCCAGAGTCCTTTGACGTGATCACACTACAACAAAAAAAACATTTTTGTTTCAACATGCAACCTTCTTTTTTAGACTTATAATCATAGTTTAAAAGTTATATTATTTGCAAAAGTCCATTTTCTATATGCATTGCATTTCTGCTTTTTAATTTAATTCACTTTGAAGATTTGCATTATAAATACTTTTGTCTTGTGTAAGGAAATTATAAACTACTTTGAAACTATTTTTGATGTTATGCCAGTGTTTACATGCTTTTTGTCTTTTACCCTGTTCACCTCAAACTTATATTTCTTTAAAGGGGAAGTTTATTCTCAACCTTTTCAGACTCTAACTGAACATTTGTCCAGAATGGTGATTTTCTGTTATTATTTTGAATATTTTTTTTATCTAAAGGAAGATATTTTACTGGATTAATTTCACATAAATTGTCATGCATTTTAAGCATATAGCTTTAAGAGGCACTCAATAGATAAATGTATTTAAGCTTTATGTATTCATTAATGTGTTGATTAAATTATCTATTTTAAACTTGTCTGATTTTAAAAAGTCATTTTCCTTTTTATATTTGGATTAATCTGTATTCCTTGTCAGGTCGAGAAGGTGTGTGGGAGTCTTGACACACGTGTGAAAGTTTGGCACTGTTGTTACTTTTTCTTTTTATGTTTTAAACTTAAAGTGTGTACATGTCATCCTGAGGTGTCTGAACCTTTGAAAACAGCATCTTTAAACAAGTGTAAACACCACACGACTTGATCAATAAAGGTGGCTTTAAAAACAAGCACTAGGTGATTTTGCATGTTGTCGAAAAACAAAGCAGCAATTAAGAGAAAAGACAAAAGTGGCTCGCCTTTATTTTGAAAATACTTTTGTGTTTATTGCACAAAGTTGATGTAAAAACTATCTGAGAGAGAAATGAAATCTCCATGCACTCAAAGCAAATAATGCATCTGAATCACTGCTGTGTTTTTCAGTAGATTGAAGGTTGTATGATAAATGCATTCTCACTGCTTTTTACTAAATGCACACTGCAGCAGGTTACATCACACTTGTAGTTTCTCTGAGAATTTGTGGCAGCCATTTTAGTCTTTTTTTCAGCTGTGAGTTAAATATGTCCTCTGCTCCTGGTGACAGCCTAACTTTTCCTGTTGGTAGAGAACTACAGGGGGGGGGGGGGGGCATGCAGAGAAACACAATGACTGACCTAAAGTGTGGGGCTTTAATGGTATGTAACATCTTACCATAAAGTTCTCTATACATACTCTCCAGAGTCACAAAATGGCTCTTGCTTTGTGTGCCTAGCTTGAATCACTTATCTGTATTAAAACTCTGCTTAGAGAACTACACGGAGGAGGAACAGGAAGAGTTCAGAGACATGGAGGCCTACAACGCCCCGCTTCTATAGGCTTAGAGTGCCACCTAGCAACGAGCCAACCAATGATAATTGAAGGATTCGTTCGATGTCCCGCCCACTTTTGACCTCACTTAAAGCGGAAGGAGCCTTTGCACTTCCGAGTCTGCTTAAAGTACAGGCTGTGAAATCTAGTAACCAATGAGATGTTGTTATTTTAACAGCAGTTCAGAGTATGTAGAACCTCTAATAGATAAAATTACTAATAAGTCTGTGAATTCAGTCTTTTTTTTTGAAGAGCACTGTCTCTCCAGGCAGTCCATGTAAGGCAGTGATTTGCGGGGTGAGTTTTAAGAGGTGAATTGTGGAGGGCACAGCGCCCCCATGTGTCCACATGAGGTACTGCATGCAGAGAAGTCCAGACTGTAGTGGTCAACTCGCCAAGCTACAATTTTCCCACCAATGAACCCCCCCATAAGGCAGACATGCTGACATCATCCCACAATATCAGCAGAGATCTATTGCATATAACTATAACAATTTAATTCATTGAAATATAAATAGAACCTTGGTTTCAAAACATTTAATGCTTCTTTTGTGCATTTACACTGAATCATTGTTATTGTTTTTTTTATTTATTTTTACTTGAACAACACATTGTGCTTTATTTTACTAACCAGCAGTGTTTCCCCCTGTATGCGTCTTAGCAGCTGCGGTGTGCCTCCTAGTCCTGCATGAAATGATATGCAGGACTCGTTGGCAAATAAATAATATTTGAGATAAAGACAATCTGTAAAAAGTATGACAATCACCCAGATCTGATCAACTAAAGAGGAAGATGACTAAGATGTATAATGGCACTAGAAAGCCTGAATGTGAGACTATTCTTATTAGTCTGTTTGCTTCATAGGAAGGGCTTCTTCTTTTTTTTTTCTTTTTTTTTTTAAGATTGGCAGTGATGAGAACAATAAATCGACAAAACAAACTTTCCCTAAAGCACTGATATCTGTATTCAACAGTGCAGCATCAGTGCTGTTAGGTCAGAGGAAGTGTAGTAGCCTTTACTTGCTCTCATACTCTGATGAGTGAAACCCCTTGCATGCTGAGGGGGTCAAACACTGGTTAAAAGGAAAAGAAGCCTAATGCTCCTTTACAATAATTCACTAGGCTACATGTTTACAATGGAGCAGACAGACATATGACCTTATGAAACATTTAAGATTTGTTTGAGGGAATAGTGGCATTATGTAATTTGGGCTTTTACAGCCAAAACATTTCTCTGGGGGTGCATGCCCCCCGGACTCCCCAGGCAGGCTACTTCAGATCTTGAGGAAAGCCCTGGTATTGTTGTTTTTACTGTATTTTATTTTAACTTTGTTTAATCTCTTAAAGTGAGGTTTTGAGATAAGCCTTCATGGGTTTCTCCCTCACCTGCACATGTTTTATTTTTTATTTGTTTTAATTTTCTGTTTGACTCTTCTTTCAAAAAAATGTGCAAATAAACTAAACTGAGCTAAGATGCATGGGGTTGGAGGCACAGATCTTTGGGATTTCACTGATTTTGTTTTGTAATTTTACTGTATTGGGTGGTTGTTGCTGGTTGACTATTCTGTTCATTAAATGTTAATAATTCTTTAAAAAAATCGATGTTTCTTTAATTGCACGTAACTGAAACATTCATCTTCACCTCCGCTGCTACAACTCCATCCCGGGGGAAACACTGAACCAAGGATATGTTAAAATAATCCTTTCTTCTTTTTGTTTTCTTTAAAGAAATACATCTTTTACCAATTTGTCTTGTATCATCTTTTTCCCTTTTAGAGATACTGAATGCTTTCACCACTCAGGCCTCTAACAATCCCCTTTGTGTGGAACAAAACAAACCAGATGATTAATACAGAAAAAAGAGGGTCACAGTAGACGCTTCCTGTGGTGTGTTTGGTGTTGTGGTTAAGTTGCTGTATTGTTGTTTGTACTGCGATGTTATTGTATGTTGTTGTTTTGGAGATCGTGAATAGCTGCTGCTATGGAAAAGCTAATAGGGATCTAAATAAAAAACAAACAAACAGCTTTATTGGAAAGTATCAGAAGCGGGCGGAAAAGGAGTAGAACCATTACCAAAGGATCTGGACTCTATGATGAATATAGATACTTCTATATTATTTTAGATTCTTATTTCTAGCTGATAAAGTTACTAAGAGATAAACCTGTGCAGTGAAACTTGGGTTTAAGATATTTCATAATCATACTCGTACAGGTTTTAGTTATCGTACAGCTGTACTTAAATCTGACCTTTGATTAAAGGACGATTAACGTGGTTGCTGACTTTAGGTCAGCTTTGTTAAAACTGTTATTTTGGCCGTGAAAGAAGATTGGGGCTTTCCAGAATGACTGAGAGGATTTGTTTGCCTTGGTGAGAATCCGGTTATTATGAACCTCTTAGCAGAAAAAGGCGCACACACCATTATGTAATAAAGTTTAGGTTTCCTGTTGGCCATGAGTCAGAACTTTCTCTCACCATCAAGCTCATGCTCTTGCACAATTTCCCTGTTAGAGAGTGTGCAGTTAAAAGTTTAACACTAGTTTAACACTTGCTTTGCAAAAATCTGAACATGTTCTTGTTCCTGTAGCAATTCAGCCTCAGAGGAGTCCAACCGCTCTGCGTCAGAGTCGGGAAGTCAGTCAGAGAGCGAGCATGGCAGTGAGAGGAGGAGACCCCAACACTCGGAGTCGAACAGCTCGTCGGAGTCAGAGAGTCACTCCGGGTCAGGGAGCGAGTCCGCCGGATCCAAATCCCAGCAAAACGCAGAAGAAGTCAAAGACAAGCCGGTGGGAAAGAAGGAGCGTCTGGCAGATGTCAAGAAGGTAAAAGTTCAACGAACTTCAGAAAGGACACTGAGACCTGCTGTGACAACGCACTGTTTCCAAAGCAGATTAAGATGTCTTCCTGTCCTCCAACAATTGTGATTGAGTTAACCGTGTTTGTGTAATTGAGACTCTTGATGTGATTATGGAGATTTGACATGCAGGACACTTTTAGTTGCAGCCTAATTTAAAAAGTCTTACAGTGGCATTGTCTTTTTTTTTATCTGAGTTGGACCAAAGCAATGTCCCTGCACCATGTGCTTTCTTTACTGTTAGAAGGAACACGAGGGGTCGACATTATAAATGGTCAAAATGTATACACAGAAAGGTAATTGCGCACACTAGAGAACACTTGGATAAACTGTATACCAGCACCTTTAATCCAAGATTAGACTTAGACTTTCTTTATTGTCATTCCAACTTGTACTTTACAGTGCGGATAAGAATGAATTTTTTTTACATTTGACTTGTTAGTGCAGGATAAAAACAGCAGCAAGTATTTACATAGAAAGATAAGGTGCAGATATAAATAGATATAAAAAGAAAAGATGAAACAAACATGATTTAAAAAACAGTTAGTTCCTTTCTATCTACCAAGATAAGATGACTAATAAAACATGTAAGAACCAAAAAGTAACTGTCCTGTGGTCATATTCTTAAAAACAAGAGCTCTGACGTTCAATAAGAAAATGGAAGTGGACCAGGTTATATTAGTGTTAAGAGTATCGTTGGCTCAGTGATAGCAGATGCTCTCTGTTCACAGATGTGGGATGAACATCCAGATGTGTACGGAGTCAGGAGGTCCAATCGCAGCAGACAGGAGCCTGCTCGTCTAAACATCGGCGCTGGGGTAAGCTGCCTCGACAAACACAAACTAACGCTTCAGCATGGTCTCCCTCTGCGCCGTTATCTTGTGTTGTCGTCAGCTCTTGTAAACGAGCCAATCGTGCCACCTAGTGGATGTTTCACAGAAATGCTAAGACTGTTCTGTGTCGCTGATGTGCTGCCTGTATTTACATGACAGGGCAGCAGTGAGTCTGAGAGTGAAAGTCCAAAGAGGAAAACATCACGAGCTAAGAAAAAAGAGTAAGATCATTTGTATTATTATCACTTCATTGTTTTGTTTTTCCAACACCACATTCTTTCAGTTCAGCCATACTGAGACACTTTAACTGAACTCTTTTTTTTTGTAGCTGCACTTTTATTTAGTTCATGAGTTTGTCCTTCACTGTGTTTCCAGTGTGTGTTCATATTGTGCTCCTCATAATTTATTTATGGAATGGGTATCTGTTTGCTCCCAGTGGCGCTCCTTCAGTTCTAGCCTGACAGGTGATGTCCTGCATTCACTCTTAAATTTGATTGGCCGGGTCAGTGGCTTATCCCTGAACAAATTACCCTATGGCCAATATTTTTTTTGATTTACATTTAGAAGTGGTTATAGCAACGATGGGCCTTGAGGGTGAACTTGTGGCATTTCTTTGTTATAAGAAATATCTGGAAAGATGATGACTCAAATGATGAAGAGGAGGAGGAGGAGGAGGAGGAGGAGGAGGAGAAGGCGTCCGACAGTTCGGACAGTGAGCAGGAAGAGAAAAAAGTTAGATCCAGACGACTTCCTGCTAGAAGGTAAGAGTGTAGTGAAGCCTGGCCAATCAGACAGCTACCCAGCAGTCATCTCTTTATCATTCTGTATTGTGTGAGCTGTCGTTTGATTACATGTTTGTGTTCTTTAATGTGGTTTTGAAGTGTAAACCTAAATGTTTCATTATCTGAAAGTGAAGTCTAAAATAATCTAATAGTTTCTCATTTGAAATCCTGAAACTACATAGAAATCATTTTGAACTTGAACTCCCTCTTGACATTGATCCTGACTCCATACGAAGTCTAAAGTTGCTATTGTTTTGTTTTTTGTGCTTTAACTGTTTGTTTTTCAGACCTCAGGCCAAATCTGCAGCCAAAAAGCAGCTGTCTCAAAAAGGAAGGAAGTCGAGGAAACAGGAGTCGTCTGCTGAGGACGATGACGAAGACGACGACGACGATGAAGATGACGAGGATGACACTTCAAAGAGACAGACACGGGGAAGGGGTGCAACTAAAGTCAAGAGGTGCGTTACTGAACCCAACGTGTTCGATTTACCCATCGCATCGATTAAAAACACAGAGACGTGAAGTTTGGTTTAGTGAGTGTTAAAGGTGTTGTTTTGGTACATCTGCTGTATCCAACGTATTCCTTTGTGTGTTTACAGCTACAAAGAGGACCAACATGACTTCGAGACCGACTCTGACGACTTGATTGAAATGACCGGGGACGCTTGTGAGGAGCAGCAGGATGACGACAGCGAGACCATTGAAAGAGTCATGGACACCAGGACGGCAAGGAAAGGAGGTGAGGAGACATTCACAGCCGTCAGAGAATTCAAGCGACTTTTTTTAACAATCTTTTTTACCAAACAATAACGATCTTGTGATTCAAGAGGAGATTTTTTTTGTATCTACTGAGTTTGCTGCAAGTCTCTTATCTTAAATTGCAAGTTTGAATGACAATAAAGAAAGTCTAAGTCTAAATTGAACAAAGACTATTTACCATTTTTGGTTATAAAACATTTGTATTTGGCCATTTTTTTCAAAAAGTGTTTTCATCGCTTTCTTGTAGCCACCGGGGCTTCCACCACTGTGTATGCCGTGGAGGAAAATGGAGACCCCAGCCAAGGCTTTGACCCCGAGAACGAAGAAGGGGAAACTCAGTATCTGATCAAGTGGAAGGGCTGGTCCTACATCCACAACACGTGGGAGAGCATGGACTCTCTGACGCAGCAGAAGGTCAAGGGAATCAAGAGACTGGACAACTACAAAAAGAAAAGTGAAGAGCTCAATTCATGGTAAAAAAAGTTCGTCTTCACATTAACTTTATGTTGATTGTGCGTCTTAAGGAATCTTCACTTTGCTTTGTCCTTGTTTGTAGGCTGAGGAGGGCGTCCCCTGAGGACATCGAGTTTCACAACTGCCAACAGGAGCTCACTTCCGATTTGAAAAAGCAGTTTCAGTTTGTTGAGCGTGTGATCGGTAAGAATTCAGCATCAGCTGTGTTTGCTTTTGTCTGGAAGAGCTGCAGATAATCTCTTGATAATCCACGACTTCTCGTTTCATTAAAGTGAATTTTATTGTCAACAGCGACAAAATCAGGAAAAACTCCAGGATCCTCCGACTTCCCCTGTGAGTCTTTTTAAATGTTTCTCATAGTTTTTCTGTGGTTTGCTTTCTGTTTCATATTTTTTAAAGTGTTTTAAATCCTGTGCGTTCATTTTTTTTAATCTTCTTTTTAAACAGCGCACAGTCACAAAGCACCGCCCTCCAATGAGCCGGAGTATCTATGCAAGTGGATGGGCTTACCTTATTCAGAGTGCAGCTGGGAAGATGGAGCTTTGGTGAAGAAGAAGTTTCAGCAGTGGGTCGACGGCTTCCTGAGCCGGAGCACCTGTAAGACCGTCCCCTCCAAAGACTGCAAGGTACGAGCCGTATCACACGTGCCCAGCTGAGCACTTCAAACGATTGTATGTCTTTACGCTCATCATCGTCTATATATTATATTTCCAGGTGTTGAAGCAAAGGCCGAGGTTTGTCGCTCTGAAAAAACAGCCGTCGTACATCGGAGATGAGAACCTACAGCTTCGAGATTATCAGCTGGATGGCTTGAACTGGTTGGCACACTCCTGGTGCAGGTGATGAACACGTTTTATTTTGAAGGATGACCTCATTTTGAAAAATATTGTCTGAAATATTTGGGTGATTTTTTACTAAAGGGTTAAACCGTGCTTTATTCTTATCCTTTGTTGGGTGGGCGTTGTCGCTGCTGTATAAATTCAATGATGAAATCGCGAAACAGACTGTGGATTAAAACACGGTTTAATCGGCCGAGGTCAGACAGTTATAACAGAACACAAATTTAACAATCGACAAAGTACTGACAAAGTTTCTATGTTGACAGACTTGCTTATATTCTGCTAGAAGGTACATCCTAAAAATTCTTGGCTACTTTGGTACATCTCTAAAAGGCAAGAAAGAAGACATCAGCTTGACTCTTAAATATCAGACGTATACATTTCTTCAGTCTCAGAGTCACATTTCCTTCTCTGCTCACGACAGACACTTCTCTCCAAATATAACTCTGCTGCTATGAGTCTCTGACACATATGTATTACAGCTTCACAAACCTAGAAGAAGAATTACTCTGAGATGTTTGACACAATTTAAAGATATATCCACAAAATTATCAAGATGAATGAATTCATGAAAATACGCACTAACATCCTCCTTCTTCTTCTTCAGGTGTAACAGTGTCATCCTGGCCGATGAGATGGGGCTCGGAAAGACCATCCAGACCATCTCCTTCCTGTCGTACCTCTTTCACCAGCATCAGCTGTACGGGCCCTTCCTCCTGGTGGTGCCTCTGTCCACGCTGACCTCCTGGCAGAGGGAGTGCGAGACGTGGGCTCCGGACATGAACGTGGTCGTCTACCTCGGCGACGTCATGAGCAGGAAGACGGTAGGTTTTAGCGTCTCACCGTCTGGTGGTCGTGTCATCAGAGCTGTCGTCATAAACGTCTCATCCTGCTTCTTCTTTTTTATTATAGATCCGAGACTACGAGTGGGTGAACCATCAAACCAAAAGAATCCGCTTCAACGCATTATTAACCACTTATGAGATTCTTCTTAAAGACAAGGTATGCTGAACTAACAGGATTTATGTACAGTAATGTTGCATGGTGAGAATCAAACCCTCAGTTTGACTCTTTATATTCGTCTGCAGGGAGTTCTTGGGAACATCAACTGGGCGTTCATGGGCGTGGATGAAGCTCACAGGCTGAAGAACGATGACTCCCTCCTCTACAAAACCCTCATGGAGTTCAGGTCCAACCACCGGCTCCTCATTACCGGCACTCCGCTGCAGAACTCGCTCAAAGAGCTCTGGTCACTGTTGCACTTCCTCATGCCTGACAAGTACGGCCCCTTGTTCAATATCACGGCGCCAAAAACAAAAGCAGGGAAAATGTCAGCTCCGGCCCCGGACATGAGTGACATTTGCTATCTGTGTTCTTGCACTGCAGGTTTGACTCTTGGGAGGATTTTGAGGATGAACACGGCAAAGCGAAAGATAACGGTTATCAGAGTCTGCACAAAGTCCTTGAGCCCTTCCTCCTACGCCGTGTCAAGAAAGACGTGGAGAAATCTCTCCCCGCCAAGGTGGAGCAGATCCTCCGCGTCGACATGTCTGCACATCAAAAACAGTTTTACAAGTACGGCTGGATTTCTGTCTCTTGTAACCTATTTATTACATCAGGCTCTCACATTAAAAACCTTTAGCTACAGAAGCTGCTTTTCTCCTCTTCATTAACTGGACTTTTTTTTTGTTCCCTCAAATATTTCCAGGTGGATTTTAACGAGGAATTACAAAGCTCTTTCCAAAGGCACCCGAGGCAGCTCCTCCGGCTTCCTCAACATCGTTATGGAGCTGAAGAAGTGCTGCAACCACAGTTTCCTCATCAAGCAGCCCGAAGACGTGGAATGTGAAACACAACAGGAACACCTGCAGGTGAGAGTCCTCACGAGTCCTCTTTAGCTCGCAGTCACACCTGGGGATAGGAAGCTAGCTTGTGACTTCACAAACGGATGTAATGCATATTTATTTCCCTGTCGTTTTAATATTTCAGGGTCTTGTGAGGGGCAGCGGGAAACTTGTGCTGCTGGATAAGCTGCTGACCAGACTCCGAGAGAGAGGGAACAGGGTCCTGATTTTCTCCCAGATGGTCAGGATGTTGGACATTCTGGCCGAGTACTTGGCCAAGAGGCGCTACCAATTCCAGGTTAGATTTGCATATTGTCAAGGCGTGTGGTCGAGGAGCTTTTGGCCGCCGCGCTGAGCAGGAATTTAGTTTGAACAAACAAGGAAAACATGTTTGTGCTGGCCTTAAAGCTAGGCTGTACTTACCAAATCCTGGGTGCAGAAAAGTGTTTATTTTGACCATGACATCATTTCTGTATCATGCATACAGTGCTGTCTCCATGTCAGTTTGAATTCTCTTTAAACCTCCATAAGGTCTCACTTATATTTTCTGACCAGCTGCATTACTAATGTCTCCTGTAAGAGTGTCTATAGTGACTGTTTATGCTGACAGACTTCAGTTTCTTTGTGTTGTCAAGGCCTTGTGACGGGGTAGTGTTTGCTGGGTTGTGCTGGAACAAGGATTAGATGTCAGTGTTGTGGTAAACACACTCTGCCAGGCTGAGAGTTCATGTGGTTATTTATATCAACATAGGTATTTCTTTCCTGAAGGCCTCCGTCGAACTCTTTCAAGTCACTCCACTTGGTTGATTATTTCTGACTTGGTCGTTGTTTTAGACTGTTGTGATCGATCTGAGCATATGGAGTGTGTACGCTGGCATGTCGAGGTTATTGCTGGCGGCTTCCCAGGAGGAAATATTCAAAGGTTAATTCTCTTCCTTGTTCGCCTCTCTCTCTCCCCTCCAGCGGCTGGACGGTTCCATAAAGGGAGAAATCCGAAAGCAAGCACTTGACCACTTCAATGCAGAAGGCTCCGAGGTGTGTATGTGCAACACTCAATGTTGTTAAAGAGTAGGAGATCGTGGGTCTGAAGACCTAGTTTGGTATTTTTAAATTTTGCCGGTTAAAGTGATAGCTGTTGTGTTGGGGGGGGTTAATTAAACACAAAAAAAACAACTAAGCATACATAAGTAGCATGTACACAAAATAAGGGCTGGTTCACAAATGTTATTATTAAAAAAGTTTATTTAAAAAAAAAAAAAGCAGTCCAAGCTAAATCTGTTTTGGGAATAATTGTGTTAGTATGTTTTCTGCTGACTTTATTTGAGAGCAGTATCCTGTGAAGGCTAAACTTAACAACTGGACAAAAGTCTGTGTATTAGTTAAATCTTATTCATGATTATCATATGGGTTTTATTCTTCCTATTGATGATTAAGACATATTTACAAATGGGTTTTTTTTAAAGACCTATTTTTATGCCTTTTTGTGCCTTTATTTGAGAGATAGGACAGAAAAGATAAAGTTTATTGATCCCCCATAGGGGAAATTTTTGCATTACAGCAGCTGAAGAAAACAGGAATATAATTATTAAAAATAAAAATAGAAGTTAAAAATCAAACATATGTACATCAGTTAAGAGTTATTGTTGTTATAAAAACACACAGTGTGTAGCATTATTGAAATGAGTCATGAAGTGGATAGAGTTGGAAAGCAGGGAGAAATGACATGCGGGAAAGAAGCCACAGGTCGGATTTGAACCTGGGCCGCCCGCTTGGAAGACTACAGCCTCCATACATGGGGCGCGCACACTAACCACTGCGCCACCAGCGCCCCACAAATGTTTTTTTTTTTTCTTCTTTTTTTTTTGTGCTGACCTGTGTTGACCGTTGACACCTTACATTAACAGTCTCATCTGTCTTCTAGGACTTCTGCTTCCTGTTGTCCACCAGAGCCGGAGGTCTGGGGATTAACTTGGCCTCAGCCGACACAGTCGTCATCTTCGACTCGGACTGGAACCCTCAAAACGACCTGCAGGCACAAGCCAGAGCTCACAGGATCGGTCAGAAGAAACAGGTAATCTACGCTTCAAGTTGACGTCTTTTCACTGTGGAACCTCGTTCAGAAGGTCAGAGGTAGAGGAGTCCTGGGGGGACAGGACTCATTGTGGGTCCAGATGGAGGCCAATTTTTTTGATCCCTTATATTTATAAAACAATTTAATAGGATAAAACACATGGATCAGTGCTTCACTGTCTTCAGTACGCTTTTAGCATGGAAAGACTGTATTAGGACACTTGGTTTCACTAACTATACTTCTGTGTTCTCCTATCCATCAAAATCCTGATTTGAAAAAACATTTAACATCAATTAATATAAGTAAATGGACAAGTTTCGGCATAAAACAATTTACAACTTACAACCAAAATCATTCATTGACTTAAAAACTGAAGATGGCGTCCCAAACACACATTTTAAAATATCTAGAGGTTCGTTGTTGGATCACTAATCAAAGAAAAAAAGTTACGCTTTGGATTATCAGAAATGGAAGATACATTAATTTCCTCAATAACAATTAAAGGTAAAATTAGCGAAGTATATGGTATCCTATCTACAACGGGTCATTCATGTTTTCTAACTTTATTAAATATCTGGGAAAAGGACCTAGGGTTGTTTTTAAATTAAAATATTTGGTCAAACATTTGTGAAAGAATACATTTCCCATATACAAGTAACAAAATCAAGGAAGCTAATTTAAAGTTCATTCATAAATTCTATCTCACCAATAAAGATGCATAAAATCTCCGAAGATAACTATGAAGTAAAAATGAAGATGGAACATTTTTGCACATGTTTTGGTGATGTGCTGAAGGACTTCTGGAAGTCTATTCATTCTTTTACTAAATCTGTTTTGGAAATGGAATTTGATTTAAACCCTTGTCTGTATTTATAAAATGACTCCCCAGATTTTCAGTTGGATAGGAAAAAAATGCAGAGTATTAATAATTACAACATATTTTGCCAAGAAATGTATATTACTTTTTTGGAAAAATGAATCTCCGCCAACCTTGTTGTTGTTTTTGGATCAACTGTCACAATTCTTACCGTTAGAGAAACTAACTTTGGAAAAATGTAACCGTGGCCATATTTTTCAGGACTTTTGGCTTCCATTGATCTGTTGCTTGGAGGAATTTTCTAAAGGTTGTCAACAATGATAAATGCGATGATGCTATAATGTTATGATATCTAATTATTATTATTATTATCTTTTGTTTTTGTCTCGTCTTATTATTTTTACTATTATTATGAAGAGTATTATTAGTATTACTGTTAGGATTGTTTTTCTTGTTTTTGCTTTGTTTTTCTGTGTATGCATGGAGGCCTATGTATGCAGACATGCATGTATGTATATGTATGTGTTGATGTTGGTGGAGGGAAGGGATATACTGACATTCTGTGTACAGTTTGTTGATGGTTGTATACCCATCCCAAAAAAGAAGGTCAAAGGTTACAATCTCATTTCACCCTCATAGGTGAATATTTATCGACTGGTCACTAAAGGAACGGTGGAGGAGGACATAATCGAGAGGGCGAAGAAGAAGATGGTTCTGGACCATCTCGTCATTCAGAGGATGGACACCACGGGTCGAACTGTACTGGACAGCAACTCAACTCAAGGAAGCACAAAGTAAGAAAAATTAGATTTACAGGTTTGTGATTATTAAGTGTTACACATGCTGGAAGTAAAAGTTTCCCTTTTTATTGTCGATAGTTCAAACCCATTTAATAAAGAGGAGCTGACTGCCATCCTCAAGTTTGGTGCAGAGGAACTTTTCAAAGAAGCAGAAGGAGAGGAGTCTGAACCTCAGGTATTTACAGTGATTAGAATCTGATAGTTATCTTCAGCGCATCTACAGTACGTGTGACGTGTTTTTAAAATGAATCCCACTTTTGATTTTGCTTCTGTAGGAGATGGACATCGACGAGATCCTCAGGTTGGCTGAAACGAGGGAAAGTGACCAGGGCTCGAGCGCTACAGATGAACTTCTATCTCAGTTTAAGGTACCTGCCACTCATACATGTTTTGTACTGCTGCATGATTTTATAGTAGCTTTAAACCTACTCTACTTCCTGTTCATGAGGTCTTTTAACTCTCTCCTTGTCCCGATACTTCTGCAGGTTGCTAATTTCTCAAGCATGGAGGAAAGCACGCCAGACTTCGAGGGGAAGGCCATAAGGGAATGGGACGATATCATCCCCGAAGAGCAGCGGCGCAAAATCGAGGAGGAGGAGAAGCAGCGGGAGATGGAGGACATCTTTATGCTGCCCCGAAGCAGGAGCTCGAACAAGAGGGTGAGCGGAGGATTTAAGATCAAAATCGGAGACTTTTTTTTTTGATCACAAAAGTTCACACTGAAGCATTTCAGCATTGCGGGGTTAAGACATTGTTCTTGTTCCTCTTGTCTTTCAGGCTCAGGCTAACGATAGCGACAGCGACGTTGGCTCCAAGCTGAAGAATCGCTCCTCGGGCTCCGAGAGCGAGACCGATGACAGTGATGACGACAAGAAGCCAAAGAAGAGAGGCAGACCCAGAGCTCGCAAAAACAACGTGGAGGGTTTCACTGACGCAGAGATTCGCAGGTTAGTCTTTCCTGACTGATTTTATTTTTGAATGTTTGTTTTTTTTATATTTAACCCGTGTGTTTTTTTTATTCTTAACCCGTTTAACATTTGTTTGTTTTCATATCACTGACAGGTTCATCAAGGCTTACAAGAAGTTTGGATCTCCTCTTGAAAGGTAAACATGTTGTTAACTGATTTTAGAAATGATCAGTGTGTTTGCATCATTTTTTATTAGATTAGCATCAGGAAACTAAGCACTAAAGTCCTCTTCTCTTTCTTCTTATCTGTCAGGTTGGAGGCCATCGCCCGAGACTCGGAGCTGGTTGATAAGTCCATAGCCGACCTGAAGAGACTCGGTGAACTGATCCACACGAGCTGTGTCACTGCGGTGCAGGAGCACGAGGAACACTTGAAAGAGAACCCAGTTGAAGGTTTGATGATTCTGCCTTTTTTCAGAGTTCTTTGAAAATTAGATCGTTTTTCTAAGGTCTGAAATAATGCTTAGTTTCTGTTCCAGCCAAAGGTCCTGGGAAGCGGAGAGGGATAAACATCAAGATCTCAGGAGTGCAAGTCAACGCCAAAACCATCATCCAGCATGAGGAGGAGTTTGAGCCTCTGCACAAAGCGGTGCCCTCCAATCCTGAGGAGAGGAACACGTAAGATAAAAACTACAAATATGAGATGGGCCTTTGTACTTTGAGATGTGTGGAAAAGTAGATATCATGTGTTTCAGAAAGAATCTTACCAGTCTCTGTTGACCACAGGTTCAAGCTCACATGCAGGGTCAAGGTGGCCCACTTTGATGTGGATTGGGATCTGCAGGAAGACGTACAGCTCCTGCTCGGGATCTACGAGCACGGCTTCGGCAACTGGGATCTGATCAAGACCGACCCTGACCTTAAACTGGCTGATAAGGCAAATATTTTTATTCTATCTTAAGCACCAAGTTGGAAATGGTTCTTTATATAGAGATGAAAAATGAAGAAGAGGTTAAGAGAAAAAAACTGCTTCGATCAAATTTCTCTGTTAAGGAAGCTTTTAAAAATCACATTTTTTAAGTCAAGGATTTTGTAACAAATTTGTGAAAATGCGTTTTAATGAAGCATTAGATCATGTTGAAACATCAGTCTTACTTTTGGTCACAGATTCTCCCCGATGATCCGAGCAAGAAGCCTCAAAGCAAGCAATTACAAGCGAGAGCCGAGTACCTCCTCAAGCTGCTGAAAAAAGAGCAAGACAACACGGACGTGTCTAAAACCGGGGAGGAGGTAAGACGCTTTCTAACGCAGAGTGACTCCTCTTTCATGTTTCCACCACAACAAGTTTCCCTTTGATATGCACCACTCCTCTTACTGACAACAACAACAACACAACTCATCCGTTATGTGCCTCCTAAAGGTCAAAGTGAGGAAGAGGAAGCCTCGGGTGAAAAAGGAGAAGATCCTCAAGGACGAGCAGGGCAACGATATCTCCTCCCCTCGTCTGTCCGACAACCCGTCAGAGGAGGGCGAGGTCAAGGTGAGCCATGACATCATAACTCAAGTTACACTCTCTAGTCTGCATGGCTTTCTTCTGCGTGTAGTATACATGATGGCTGTGTTTTTTTTGTTTGCACAAGTTCATGCATGTGTCATATATGTGAATATTGGGGTGAGTGACTCTCCACATGTTACTGCTGTTTATTGAGAGACGCTTGTAATTAAATGAAATGTCCCACACCTGAACCTGAGCACACACAGTAGATGGAGCTTTGTCTATTTCTTTGATTTGATTTGTTTGAGAACACACTTAAAGGTTCATAGGGGCCGAAACGCTGTGATTTTTCTAATAAATTGGCGATACTTTGTTAGAGTAGTGTAGAGGATTTTTTCTTTTCAAGTAATAGTTTTTTGTCCTACGCACCTACCTTATGAGATCGTTGGATGTGCACCTCCTTCAAAAATTCCTTTTAATAAAAAATGTGATATTACTGCAAACTTTGTCCTAAATGTCTTTGCTGCTCTGTTTTATAATATGGCACTGAGAATATAGTCACAGTTACTTCTGGAGTTCTAAATGCGTGCATGTTTTTTTTAATTGTCGTGGTACTACATCAGTCAGTAGATAAAATACAGTTATAAACAGAGCCCTGCAGACATGAGAGGAAAGAGGAACTACTGCAATACCTTCAAAATAAAGTTAAATGAAGCTTTTGTTTCTTACTTAAGCAAAGAAACAATTTTCTTTTTTTTTGATGCACACTTATCTCTCTTTTTTGAAAGAAGACTTTCTTTTTTTTGTCTTGTGTTTGAGCAGGATGACGGAGCAGAGAAGTCCCCCGCCAAGAAAAGACAAAAGAAAAAGGATAACAAAGAGAACAAAGAAAAACATGGAACTCCTAAGAAGGAGAAGGACGGGGACAAAGACAAAAAGGGGGCCAAGCCAAGGAAAGAAAAGGTATGACAGCAGAGGATGCTGGTTTTATTTTGGCATTATGATGATTTTACCAGTCCCCGCCCTGTGATTGATCTATTTCAGATGTTACTGGTGGATATGTGTTGATTATGTTAATAGAAAATATTTTCCTCTCAGGCGAAAGGAACCAAAGGGAAGAAGACTCAAGGTCCGGTTCACATTACAGCCGGGTCTGATCCAGTCCCCATTGAAGGAAAGGATGACGATGAACTGGACCAGGAGACTTTCAGTATTGTGAGTTTGATGAGAAATGTGTTGAGGGGCTGCTGCGTACATGTTGTAGTGTTGCTTTACAATGATGTAATCAAAATGTGTGTGTGTGTGTGTGTGTAGTGTAAGGAGCGCATGAGGCCGGTGAAGAAGGCCCTGAAGCAGCTGGATAAACCAGACGAGGGTCTGTCTGACCAGGAGCAGCTCCAGCACACTCGCACATGCTTACTGAAGATCGGAGACAGAATCACAGAGTGCCTTAAAGCCTACAGCGACCCCGAACATGTGAAAATATGGCGAAGGTAAGCCGATCACATGTCGAATCTGATCACAATGCTGACCTGTTGAACTCCTCTAAGCATTACTTTCTGTTTTGTTTCTGCAGAAACCTGTGGATTTTTGTATCCAAGTTTACAGAGTTCGGTGCGAGGAAGCTTCACAAACTTTACAAAATGGCACAAAAGAAGCGTTCACATGAGGAAGAGGCAAGTTGTTGTTTTTTTTAACTTTTAGCTGTTTTATCATTTGTTTGGAAGTGAACACCATCTTTTCTACATTACCATGAGTAACATCCCTTTAACATTTCCACGGGGTAACAGAAGAAGAGGGAGGATCCGGCAGGAAGGACGAAGTCTTTCAGACCGGAGGCGTCTGGTTCCAGTCGAGACTCCACGGGTACTCAGCCTAACTCCAAAGCTGCGTCTCACACATCTCAGTCCGGCCCCCATGGACACCACAGAGAGGCGTACAACTCCGCTAACAAACGGCACTTTGCCAATGATGGTACATGTGAAAATCAATCAATCAATCAATCAATTTTATTTGTATAGCGTCAACTCATAACAATTGTTATCTTGAGACACTTTAAAAAAAGACGATAAAAGACCATACTCATTGTTATGTTACAAAAAGCAGGTAAAAGACCTTACTTATTGCTATATTACAAAGACCCGGCCTATCCATCATGAGCACTTTAGCAAAGCAGCAAAAGTTACAGTGGTGAGAAAAAAACTTAGTAAGTCAGAAATCTTCGGCTGGATCCCCGGCTCATGATGAAACAGCCTTCACAGGCCTAGACTGCGCCGGGTTTGGAAGGGGATAGGGGGAGAGATGGGATAAGATGCAGGAAGAGGGATAGGGAGCAAGGGGGTGATGGGAGGTGGATTTCTCTCTGTTTGCAGCCTTTGTACCAACCTAACAGGAGCAAGATATCTCAGCCTTTCTCAATATGCTGAATATTTTTTTTAATTGGTGTAACTTGTTGGATGAGGCAGAGCTCAGGTGCGTTTCTTTTTCACGATCTTTTCCACTTTTCTTTTTCAGAAAGGGGAGACTGGCAGAGGGACCGTAAATATAATTACCCAGGTAACAGCAACCAGTCATGGCAGGGAGACCGACATCATCCCTACGACCAACATCGCTACAAGGATCACTATGGCGACAGACGTTCCCATGGAGACTCTTACCGCAGCTCAGGCAATTACCGCAACAACAGCTCCCCTCGGAAACGGCCGTACGATCAGTACGGCAGTGACCGGGACCACAGGGGCAACCGACCCTATTACGACAGGTGAGAGATACCTGCACCTTTTTTTTTTTTTTTTTTTGCAAGATTAGATCGAGAGTTTTGTTTCTAAGTTTAATGTCATGACCAAACAGTGTGGGTTAAATGAAAAGTAGTTGTGGAGCCAAAGGGCAGTGGGTTTATATTCTGCAAAAAAGGATTCATTACTTAAATGTGAAGGAAACTTGCAAATTAAGTTATGCTCATTTTATTATTTGAACATTTGTGAGTTTATAATTTCTTGAGTATATACTGTGTATTTTTCATGGTTCAACTTTTACACTTTCATGTATTTCCAGAGTTTTTTCTCTTGTGTATTTCAGCACCTCCGCCTGCCTTTTGTCATTTTTTGTTAGAAATACAATAACCTTACAGCATTCAAACGATGTAACACAATGGCTTTAATAAATGCTACAAATTTTGGTTTTCAGGCACCCGGACCCCAAGAGAAGACGTTCTGATGAGTTCCGCCCCAACTACCACCAGGGCCGAGAGGGTTCTCAGCAGGACTTCAGGAGGATGCCAGAGCACAGGCCAGCGGGTCCACCTGCTCCAGATAACTACAGCAGACCCTTCCATCCTGACAAACCTCCCCCTCCGCTGGACCCTCGCTCCCCACAGGCTCAGAAGTCTCCCCAGGACTCCCGCTCTCCGCCTGAGAGGCCCTCGGAGCCGAGCGCAGCCGCAGATCCGAACTGGAATAATAAGAAAACATAAAAGTATGACAGTGCTGGCCTAGAAACTACCCTGGGTATTTTGTATCCAGCTTCAAAGCAGCACGCTGCTGAAGGACAAGTTTGGACTCGCCAATCATAAGCTCACAGGTGGACAGGGAATCAATGTGAACCCTCTTTTTCCAGCAAAAATAGTTTGCTCTTCTCCTCTCAGTGACTGTCTGTGAATGATGAGGTTCATGTAGGAAGTGTTTCCTCCTGTCGTCTTCACGATGTACAACTAAGCTGGCATCTTTATTTAAATGACTTGACTCTGTTGGTCACACTTGACTATGACTGAATGGATCGCTGACGGATGCTTAGTCCCATGGACTATTATCTAAAGAGGGTTTAGGATACACGAACTGAGGACTGATCTCAATCCTAAAAGTGCCTGAAGGTTTTTGGCCTTTGTGAATGAATAATGTACGGGATTCATCCCAAAAGGAAGCACGACATGGACATTCATTATGTGTGTGTGTTTAGCTTTAAGTCTTGCAAACGATGTCATTGCAAAAGGAATGTGTATTATGTTATCATCTGCACCTTCAAGATGTTCACCTTGAACATGTAGCTGAACTGAATCATGGAGTTGCACCATGCAAGGGGGGGGGGGGGGTGATGATGGGACAGTCTGACATTTGAATGATCAATCAAGCAAGTATCTGTCCTCCAGACACTTGATGGGAAGTTTGTGGAGGTTTTTTTTTTATAGCAAATTCATATTTCTTATGTACAAATACTAGTTCTGTAAATGAGTAGCCACATAAATCATTGCAACCCTTCTATCTCTTTTCACTTTAACCACTTTCCCTCTCGGTAGGCCCAATGAAATGAAGCTCTGTAAGCAGTATTTATTGCGACAAACTCGTGCAAAGGTTCTTAACACTAACACTGACTTCTAACAATCCTTTATATTTGCCTTTCAGTATTACAATGGTTAACGATGGTACTTCAGTGTAGATTCTATAATTCACCGCTCTCTTCACCTACTGTACACGACTACTTTCATGTGTATGAAGTATCCAACATGGTCTTTCCAACTTTTATGGTTGTGGTTTGGATGCACAGACTGCTGCTGGTAGGATGTGATAGAATTATCGAGATGTTGCTGACGACATTTCAATTAGCTTCGTTCACTCTTTTTTCCCCCTGTGCCAAATCAAGTCCCGCTCTGGCCCCTCAATTATTTTCTTCTTCTAAATTTGTTTTTGTAATGCTTCTCCATTTGTGCCTTATTTATGTGTGTATCATCATGTGTGTTGATTCATAGACAATACCGGGGTCTAACACGGGCAGGATGTGGAGTATTACAGTCAGATTTTGTGTCCGCTGAATGACTGACGACGGGTGAAGGGACCATGTATTATGGTAACCATGATGTGATTTTTGGAAAAGGGTTTGATGATTTGAGGGGAAAAACAAAGGTTGAACACACAGACTGTGTGTGTCTGTGTGTGTCTGTGTGTGTCTGTGTGTGTCTGTGTGTGTCTGTGTGTGTGTGTGTGTGTCTGTGTGTCTGTGTGTGTGTGTGTTCGTCCTGGGCACTTAACCCACTTGTTACAGTGAACAGCCAGCACATCTCTTCTTCCACGTCAAGCTAAAGTTCCTGTATCATATGTTCTTTAAGAAAAGTCTAAATAATTTATATTTGTGACAGAACCACTCTTCATGAGAAATGTGCTGTACATATGTTTGAACATATGTAATAAACTTTGTTACACTATGAGAGTTTGTCTTCTTGTATGAACTCACTTCTGATCTCCATCATTCTGTGGTAAAGCTTTCAACTCTCGTTTGTTTCATCAAAATTATACATCC
Organism: Labrus bergylta; assembly: GCF_963930695.1. Classification (NCBI taxonomy): domain Eukaryota; kingdom Metazoa; phylum Chordata; class Actinopteri; order Labriformes; family Labridae; genus Labrus; species Labrus bergylta. The sequence continues at coordinate 28,317,987 of NC_089201.1, read as the reverse complement.
AATTACATCATAGTCCTGCAATCAATACAACTAATGCAACTCTCTACTGGCAGGTCTTCCTACATGCACTATCAAAACTCTGCAGATGATACAAAATGCAGCAGCACGACTGGTCTTCAACCTTCCTACAAGAGCATGTCACCCCGCTGTTCATCTCCTTACACTGGCTCCCAGTTACTGCTCACATCAAATTTAAAACTCTGCTGCTCGCTTACAAAACAGCAACAAAAACGTCTCCTCCTTACTTTAACTCTCTGATCCAGGTCTACACTCCCTCCTGCCCACTACGCTCTGCCAATGAAAGGCGTCTGATCCAACCTTCACAACAGGGTCCTAAGACACTGACAAGACTCTTCTCCTCTGTCGCCCCCCGGTGGTGGAATGAACTTCCAAACTCCATTGGATCTGCAGAGTCCCTCTGCACCTTTAAGAAAAAGCTAAAGACCCAGCTCTTTCATGAATACCTACTAACTTAATGATGATGGTCTCCATATTATTGATGATGATGATGGTAATGACGATGGTTTTTGTTTGATAACGACGACTTATAAGATGGTTTCTATACTGATTAGAGCTCTCAAGAACTGCCCTCAATGTTGTGCTTTGCCTCTGGTCACTTCCTGTCAGCACCTGTGTGTCCAATCAGACTCAAAGCTGATCGTTTGCTCTTACTGACATTGTTCCCTTTTTTCTAGATCCTTGCTTGTGTTGTACTTACTCTCTGATTGTGGAATTGTAGAATATCCTTTAGTTTATCAATTAAGTATACAGACTTGGTCTTCATTCCATAATTATTGAGTGTGCATTGGCTACACTTACTCATTTTATACATTAATAATTATATATAATATCATAAAATAAATATATAATTAGTTTAGTTTATTAGTTCATTTAAATCAGGAACAATGTACCAAACAACATTCAAGAGAAGATGTTTTTTTCACCAGATTTCACTAACTAGCTCAGTTCCATCTGTTGACAGTGGGCAGAGGATGGAAAAAGTGAAATACAGATCAATAGGGATGCAACGATTCACTCACGATTTATTATTTTGAATTACCCCCCGGGGACAAATAAGGTTTTTTTGAATTTGAATATTTTACAAAATGAGACTTTGAGACAAATTATGAGTGAAAAAGATTCCTTTACACTTTTCAGTGTGGTTTGGCCTTTCAATGTTTTTGGATGGAGGTGATTGGAGCTTCTCTTCTTGTGGTGTAGATTAAATGCTGCATCATGTTGGTTGTGATATTTGTGTAGTTCCCCGTCTTCTTGCAATATTTGCACAGTTTTTGTCTCGTCTGTTATCTTCTCACCTCTTTCATTTTCTGTCTTGGGGGGGAAGCCAAAATGCTTCCACACCTCCGATTTAAAAGATGGAGGTGCATCCTCAATTTTAATATCTTGCTCTACAGCTGCTGACGCTCACCATATTATTGCGATTCATTTTTCAGAGTACCGATGTGCGTCTTGACACCTTTGAATCGATTATCACGATTAATCTTTACATCCCCACAGATCAACCAGTCATCAATACACACGTGCGCACACACGTTTTATAAGAGAAGAAGAACACAGAACAATATACTGATATTTAAACATTATGTACACGGTTTCATGAGTTGTAGAAAAAGTTGTCGAGATGAAAAAGTAACACTGAAGTGACATGATGAATTGAGCATGAATACAGACAATAACACTTCGGAGTTGATTCAAAACGCTTGGGGAAAGAAAAGCGTTCCAATGTTTACATTTTGTTTGCGTTTGATGTTATTTGTGAAATGATTCAGCGTTTAGATCTTATTTCATCTTTGCTTTTGAATTATCCTCTTTTCTATATCCTCTTTTTTTTTTATCATCAATCAAATAACCCCCACAGTTTGATCGCTCTGTGAAACACTTTGATTTTGTTTCTGTGCTCTTTATAATAACTGACTTGACCATCGCCATAACCCCACTGAAGTGGTTACACAAAAAAATAATTGGAATAATAATAATTATGATAACTTATGAGTGATAAACATCAGCTCTGATGAGTCTTAGGACATTAAATAACTAAACAGATTGGAGATGTATCTGTCTTTGTTGTGTCATAGATCGGCCTGTTAGCTGATTGTGGGAATGTTTTCACCTCAGGTTGACCCCTAAACAAACAAAGAAGAGTACACATTTAAAGAACATATACATATTAAATACGACCTCCATAAGTAGCTACTACATCCCTTATCACGTATTTATCATGTTATGAAGCTTAAAAAAAAACACTTGATGTTGTCAGTTGATTAAGCTTGAATGTTTCAACTCAGACGAGAACATTGGATACAACGCTTTAATCATGAAGGCTGTTATGACACAACAGCTTTTGAGCTCCGCTATTGGCTGAGTCAATATTTGTAGTAGATAGTCATGTTTGTAGTTCTTATTTTATATTTGCCTGCACAGAAGAATCACTCTTAAACGTTGCTGATAGAAACCATCAGCATCTGTACAAAAAAAAATAATTGATGTTTGCTAGAAATATCTTTTTAAGATATTTCAACATGCTTCCAGCAGGGGGCAGTCAAACACAGCGCAACTACTCACAACAACACAAATGAGACAAGAGGCACTCTATTAAAGACATTTTCTTTTATTCAATAAATAATTTACATTATAAACAGCTGGCATGTAGCACAACATTTTCTTTACATTACAACACGGTTTGATCTGTCTGGCATTTCCCATTCAGTTTGTTTGTTTTTCTAAATCTTTTTCACCAGTCTGACAAATTTGAAAAATAAGAGCTGAATAAAAATGTAAACATAAAGTGCTTTAAACTCCAAAACATGAACAACACATAACACGTTCCTACATTCCCTTTATATGTAAGCTGATTGCATTGAACAAAGTGTTTTTAAATTACCAACCAATGAGTAAACAGAAATGACTTTACCTCACTACAACTACAGTTTGAAAACTGTTTCTTAATCATGTACTTTTTATTATGACGTGTGCTGCTGCCCTCTTAGGCCAGGTCACCCCTGTGAAAGAGATCTTGATCTCAATGGGTTAATTACCTGGTTAAATAAAAAAGAAAAAACACAAGTTTGTGTATTTAGTGCAGAAGATTTTGTTCTGTGGTGTTCATGTTTTTTGCAAAAATTGCTTTGTAAAATAAAATAAAATAAAAAAAGGTTCACATTCACCAAAACATCTGATGTACAAAAACTGGAGTGTTCAATTCAACACAACTGGTAGTATACAAATTTAAACTCACAAAACATATGTACAATCTCACATTACACATGTAGAACTGTTGACTGTAGAACTCACAACACAAATCACATCTATTAACACAAAGTTTCAACATTACAATCATCTGTTTAAAGATTTTTTTTTTTTGTGTGTTATTAAACTGCACCCATACATATTCCTAATAGCAGTAGTAAGGCCTGCCAAATACTTCAGTGTAAAAGGACGAATGAATGTAAATCTGTGCCCGAGAATACTAACAGTATCTCCAGGACTGACGTACACAATACCAGAAACTGCAGCTGAGAGCTACGTTTCAAATGGAAACGTCTCGTGGTGACGAGTGTTAGCATGAAACACAAGAAAAAGAAAAAGGTGGAACTGCAAATAATCTGAACTAAAAGTAGCTGTTTTTTTAATGTGTGTTAGTCATTTTACTCTGACAAAGACAAGTTCAACACAGTTAAGAATCGCCCTTAAAGTGAGTCGTTTTAAGACCGAAGGGTGAAAAATTCAGCTGTTGTGGAAATGTTGGCACGAGGGCTTGTTCTTTGGCAATGACTTAAGCCATGAAATCACGTCTACAGACATATGCTTATCATTTACGCACTAAGCCACGGTCAGGTCAGCACACTGGAAGTCTATATTATGCTAAACTGACTTCTTTACAGCTAGTACTACTAAACGCCACTGTTTGCAACGACTTGACAAGTGGAAAGTTAAATTCACAAAAATGCTTTCAGAGGAGGTTGTCGTAGTTTGACTGGTCGGATTATAAAATCTGTAAACACTCTGGAGTGCCGTTGTTAAGGTCGCCCTTTGCTTTTTATGTATACTGTACATTCACATTACCGACTGAGACTACAAAACACTGACTGATCAACATCTCAGCTCAAACAATGGGAGTGAAAGGCTGTGTGACACTGAAAACGACTAACAGATGAGAAGACATTATTTATATTCCCTTTGTTGGGGATTAGCTCCACCGGCTAAAAAAAGAGTCCATTTTTTAACAAAACTGCAGAGTGCCTCTTCCTCTCTATTTCTGAAATTTTGGGTGCAACACAAAGACCTTGAAAGATTTCTTCCAACTGAAGTTTGGTTATCTCATTTCTGGGAACCACTACACCCGCACGAACACACAAAATTAACAACAGACTCTGAATTCTGCACACGTATTGTAGTAATGCACGCACACACACACACACACACACTCACACACACACACAACCGAACAATATGACCCATTAATCTCGACTGCAGACGACTGGAGACGCTGCTCTGACATCCTTTTGGCTGAGTGCTTCCTCCAAAAAAAGGCTCAGGCTTTTCCAAAGCTGGAAACTAATCAAACATGGAGCTGCTTTCTGGCCTTAGGTTGACAAAAGGCCTTGTCAGGTCCTCTAGCTCCACCACATGAGCCAAAGAGAGCTTCACTGGCTCAGCACCAATGAGGAGTGTGGGGGGAGGGGGGGGATCAGCCGGTGGCAGGATCAGCAAACTCCTCTTTCTGCAAAAGATCATCTTGTCTGGATTCCCATAGGCACGCAGCCCCGGTGAGAATGTGGATTTAATCCCAGGTGGATGTCCTGAGCTCTGGAAGTCGCAGGGCTCTCTCTCACCGCTGCGCCCATCAAAGACCAGCGCTATGAACCTGCTAAATACACACGATGATAGATGAGACCGCGGTGAACTCGCCCCGTCATTCGACTGAAGTCAAAACACAACAATAACACCAAACAATGAGACTCAGAGCTGGGACTGAGCCTGCAGGCAGGCCACTGGTCACGTCACAGACCCAGAGCAGCAGAAAGGAGCCAATGAATGACACAGTGATGGTACTCAAACACTCACTGAAAATACGTCCATGAGGGAATTGTTTGTAAAGGGACTATAGATGAACTGAGCAGCACAAACTCCACGATAACACAGCGAGGAGGTTGAGGAAGAAGAGTGAGAGAAAGCCCCTCTGTGCCGCACCGCTCATGAAAGCATCCTTTTCATAGAGGTGGTATCTCTTGCTGTTTGAGTGGAGCATTTTTACATCCTCAAAGGCGTAGTAGGCGGCCATGGTGAAGTTTATGTCTCCAGAGGACAGGAGGTCGAACACACAGGACTGAAAGTACAGGTCCTCCACTGGGAGCCGCTCTTTGCACTTGGCCTTGGCCGACTGGTAGGTGAAGCTGCTGCCCCTTGTCCTGCTGGCGCCTTGAGACTCGGCCGCTCGAGCCCGGACGCTCCTAAAGTCGATGCGTTGGTTGGCGGGGCAGCCGTGAAGACACAGGTACAAGTCCTGGTTGTCGCCTTCCTCCACGGAGTTCACGACCTCCTCCGGCATCCGCACCGCGAAGGTCAGGTAGCGGCCGACTTGCCTCACGACGATGGTCGTCCCGATGTACCTTGCCTGGATTTCCACGTGCTGCCCCGGAACCTTCTCAACCACGCGCAGGGTGTTCGCCCCGTGGCGGTCCCCTCCGTTCTTAGAGCCGTCGGCGAACGCGGCGGGTAGCTCGTCCGTCTCTGCGTGGTACATCTTCTGGTCCACACATTCTTGGAAGTTCTTAAAGATGATTGTCAGCTGCAGGAGGACATAAAAAAAGATACATCTCATTAGTTTAAGGCTCTACGCATCTAGGTTGTGAGCTTTAAATCACAAGTGGATGTTCACTTCTTGACAAATATTTAACTCCTTATAAACTGTGCTAAACGTTCTTATACTTTTGCATTAAGCACAAGTTTTTTGCAACATGTGCCATCCACCCCACAGGCCTTTCTTTAGTGTCACATTTCAGCACTGGCTCAACATTGGGGGAGGCCAAGGTAAACGCCCTCAAAAAACATGAGTCTGGGCCATGTAAAAATCAGGCCTCAGTTTGCAGACACAAAGACGATCCATTCATAGTGCTGAAAAACCTGCCTGTGAACCCCAGAACTATGCTCCAGGGAGTGGCGTCGGGCCAGGACAGAGCGATATATACTCTGCAACTAATTAAGCGAGACTGGTCAGGACTCTTGCTAGCTTGGTTTCATCAGGACACCAATGAGCCATTGTGAAGGGGCAGCGGCACCAGGACAGCCTGGGGACTCTGATGTCTGCACACAGTGGACAGAGGAGTCGACAGAATATTCTATTAGCTTCACAATTTGTCTGTTGCACCAGTTCTGCCCTACTTCCCCCAAGCCTTACGCCCACCTACAAGAAATTGTTTTTTCACCCCTGATTAATTTATCATGCCTAAAATAGAATAAACAAATGAAAAAATGGCTCCGTTATCCCTCAATCAGAACAAAAGATAGAAATAACCATACTGTTTTATTTGCTCAAGTGAGAGCAATGCACCAAACCCAGAGCCTGCTAATGCAGATCTTTTACCAGAGAGGCTTTGTTTGCACAGGTGGCATTGGCTGCTGCCTTGTTTTCCCCCTTTGTCCAGAATCAAGATCTTTAAAAAAAAAAAAAAGTTTGTCTCATTTGCTTCCAAGAAAAGCAACACAAAAATGTCTTTACTGTAAAAAAGCTTTAAAAAGCCACAAATGCTTAATAGAGCGTCATTAAGAGGCCGTGATTGCAGAAAATGATTCTTTCTAGAAATGTGATTAAGGACAAAGTGCTTTTATACCTCAGTCTAAACTCAAGTTATGAAACCAAACAAAGTGACTGGACCAACTCTCCATGTATAACCAACTACATAATCTCATACTCCTTGTTTCTCACCTCAAACTCTACTGAAATCCATCTCGTTAGATATGAACCTCGGGTTAACATTTGACTCAGCACTGCTGTTATTACACTAACATATCGTTTCAAAAAAGCTTATCAAGATCCGTGCAACTGAGCCTGGAGTTTGGCTTCGTTTTATCTGTTTTTATGGACCTCAACCAAACACCAACCAGAGTCCACATTTCAACAAAGGAGAAGCTTTCACAGCCAGTCCACATGAGAAAGAAGACTCACAAAGACAGAAATATGAAGAGCTGTTGTTCTGCAGAAATGACATTTATGCAGCAAAACAATATGAATATATCAATTTATCATTTTGTACCGTCTTAATCCATAAACCTTAAACAAATATTCTCATTAGAGATGTTTTGATACTATTTTTGTCCGTGTCCATACTTATTCTTAGACAGAGGCTTGTGCATTGTCTGATACCTTGTACTATTGCAATGAATAAGTTGGTTGCACAACACAGACAGCTTACAAATGTTCTTCCCTGGATTAACATTACATTCTCTACCAGCACTGTGATGTTGTTTTTTTATTGTCAAACACTAACTGACCTGAATCTATTTTGTTTTTTGGGGAATAATTGGTTATGGTAGTCCATTCATAAAAGGACAGAACAGAAAGGATGCCCACCTTGCTTGTGGCAGTCGCCATTGAACCCGGCACCACAGGAGTGTTGGTCACCTGGACAGACAGGTATTTGTTGTGGATGAGCGGCCAAGCTCCTTCAACCTTACACGTCTGGAAATCATCTCCAAAGGTTCGGAGATGGGGGTCTCCAAAGAAGCCGCAGTGGGTATAGTTAGGCGGGGCCGTGTTGCGCGCCAGACTGCGCTCGTAGTGGCACACTTCCGGGCCATCCGAGCGCTCCTGGCTGTCGGGTAGGAGCGGCGGGGATGGAGGTGGAATTGGGGTTCGGGCGTGAGGTTGCGACGTTGGCCCCTCCTTGGAGCAGTTGTGCTGGCTCATTAGATCTTCTATGCCATGCTGGGCGGAGTGGTAAGCCAGGTCGCCCCTGCAGGTTCGAGCCGTCCGGCGCACGCAGCTGTTGTACGCTCGCAGTGCCGTGCAAAACTCCTCCTCCGGGCCAGAGTTCGACGTGGAGGCCCAAAATTCAGAGTTACACTTGAGGATCTTGCACTGCAGACTCACTGCGAAGAACAAGACACACAATGAGCAAAAAAACCCCCAAAACATTTCATATCTGATAACCTAAAAGTACACTCTGGATGTTACTGATTATATTTAAGACCATAGTTTAAATAAAACTGGAATGAAAACCAGAATAATAACCTTACAAACTAGTGCTTTGAAGTCCTCACTGTTATTGTTGTTAGGCTGCACTGTCAAATGTTGCTTTGCAGATTTGTTTGACCCTATACATCAAATTTGATATTACATTTTAAACAACTTGATTGCTTAAAAAAGGGAAAAAAGGTCAAAGCATCACTGTTGCTGCTGTATTGTGTTGATATACATTTTAAAGCATGAAGAAGTATATTTGATCAAATTATGAACAAAACATTTAAGACAACAACAATGAAGTTCTGAACATCCCTTTGGCGTAATACCAATTCACAACTTTTGGTTTATTTATAATTAAAAATGCAATCTGGTATCCTAATCTACACCTTTGATGATAAACTTCTGATGGTAGATTGTTGCCACATAAAAACCAACTCTTAACACAAATGTTCTTCAAACATTTCTCAGGATGCCCTGTTTTCGACACCATGTTTGTTTAGTATTACCTTGGACTAATAAAGTATTTATTTGTGAGGGCTTGTGTGAGAGGTTTCATTCAGTGTCTCGAGGGAGGGGGGGGGGGAGTGATATCAACACTTTGAAGTCTCACTTAAAACCCTCTGAAAGAAGCTTCACCTCTCTCCAACCCCCACATCGCCTCTCTCCGTGTACCACCCATTTGATAGATGGCAATAAACTAATCCGGATCTCCACTATCAGTGCATTATCACTTTGTTGTTTGACGGTAAGTGACTTGAGAGGGGAAACTGATAAGGGCTTGGGAAACGTGCAAGGTGAGCTGAAAGAGGTGTCCCTAGAGCAACAGTAATAAATAACCAAGGTGTAAAGTCAATAAAATGCAAGTAAGTCGCTTTCTTGTGGCTGCTGGGCTACACGTTAAACTGGAATTAAGAACTCCACAATTATATTTACAAAGTTTGTTTTGTTGGATGTAAGGGCAACATGTTTTAAAATTGCAGCTGCAGCAACGCTTTGTTTTGATTTTCTCTGAGAAAAAGATACCTGAATCAAAACACCTATTAAATCAACTAAGAGTACTTATTCCACTTTTGCACTTTCAATCTTGTAGCAAAAATGTTCAAATCTCCCAATATTTCTCAAACGTGTCAATAAGCACTCTCTGAAATCTTTTGGTGCAGAGATTTGGAGAATTACCTTCTTTTTTATTTGCAACAGCGAATTTTCCTCATTTAGCAAATATATATATTTTTTACAAATACTTAAGCAACAAAAGCTTAAAAAAAATTCGAGCTACTAGAAAGTGGCTTTTAAAACAGGAGCAAGCCTGGCAACTAGCCCCCCCCCCCATGCTTTCCATGGTGGAAAGTAAGTTCAGTAGACGAGCAGTTAGCTGCGTCGTGGGTTAGGGTTAGGGTGAACCCGTAGTGACTAGTTCACTACGTTACTAGTTAATTAAGTTAGTGTCGTCGTGTTTATGTACACATTGGCAGTTGGTCTAATTAATAAGTTGTTTTAGAAGTAAACAATAGTTGACTTACCAGAGGGGAAGAGTGAGAGAAACACGACTAGGACTCTGCACACGTCAAGCGCCGAGGGTCTTCCTCTTTCCCCCATAACCATCCATCCAGCTCGGGGTCGCACTTCACTCCTCTCCCTGCTCAAACCGGATTAAGGAAGGAGGAAAGTTAAGAGTCCTCGTTGAGTCGACAAAACACACAAAACAAAGTCCATAAAAGAGGTCTGAAGTCGTCCCCGTCTTTTCATCACTAATGTGGTAAGAAGAAGCTTTTTTTTTTTTTTTTTTGGTTGTTAATCTTCTGAGTTGAACTGAGGGGCTACTTGCAGAATAAGCAAGCCGAGAGTCAATGCGTGACAAACGGCTTGGAGCAGCCCAGGCAGTGACTCTTCCTTTTTAGGGAGTGTCGATAAAGTGAAGCGGACACACCGTGAACCAATCACTGCAGCCTGTTTCTACCCTTAACACCCCCCCTCCTCACAAAAGTTTCAAATAACATCTCAGTGTGCAGACTTGTTCGAAGACGACCAGAGATTTCTTCAAGACCCACAAAGTGGTAGTCCACAACGCCATGTAACCTCAGTGTGGAGGGAAACCCTGGAAAGCAAAGCAGCGGCCTCCCTCCTCTGCAGAGCATGTGTGCAGAGTTTGAGGGGGAAAAAAACAACTATGCAAAACAAGAATTACCCTTTCCCTTTATATCAACATATTAGTGTATGTTATATATCCTAAAAAGGTGGCTCTTCTATATACAGACAAACTGGGCCAAACACTCGCCTACATAGTAAGTCAGTAACCAATAGGGCTGGGAAATATATCGAGTTTTTAAGATATATCGATATATTTTCAAACAACATATAGGGTAAGAAAATATCGTTAATATGGATATAGTTTATGTTGCATTAAAATAACGTTATAGCGTCAGCTCACTGATGATGACTGACTGTCTCTCCCTCTTAACCCTGCTCCTCATTTTTTAATTTTATAATATTGCTTTTTAAATTCACAAACAGGTGGTTTATTTTTCCACTGTTAATAAAAGGCATATCGATATATATATATATATATATATATATATATATATATATATATATATATATATCGTGTATCGCCATTCAGCTAATCAATATCAAGATATGAGTTTTGGTTCATATCGTCCAGCCCTAGTAACCAACTACACTTTGTGCTTACAGTTTCTCAATAACTAAAGGCTTTGTTGTTTCTTAGGGTGACAACATTTCTAAATGAAGGGAAATTTGTCTGACTGTATGTTGGAATTATGTGTAGCCTATAAAGAGCACCATGTGAAGGTGCAGCCATGAGTATTCTTGGGTTTAAATGTTTCAGACCAGTATAAACATCATACATTAGGCGATTACAAACCCTTACTAAACACTACATTGATTGGAACACTATAGCTGTGTCGATGTATCTGCCCACCAATTGTGTTCTTGATTATGTAGTACAGTAGTGAGCGAGCCAACTGCATTTTTACTTATCATGTTACTTCAGCATCTTTTGCACTATTCACCACTGCACTGTTTCATATTTAGTCATGTAAATATTAGTCTTTTCTTATTCTGTTTATTGTTGATATTTAATGTTGTACCTGTATATAAGAGAGCACAGATCACCGAAGTTAAATTCCTTGTGTGTGTAAGCATACCTGGCCAATAAATCTGATTCTGATTCAAAGATGGCATTGGATGTGGTTATTTATCCAAGCAACTTGAGCTGCGATGATTAGATGATTTATCAATGAATTAATCAAAAACATAATTGACAACTTTCTGATAAGCGATAAATGGAATCAGTTATTATTCAAGCATGTCAAACATGCGCTGGTTCTAGCTCCCTAAGGGAAATCATTCATCATATAATATGAAGTGAAGAGTCTTGGTTCTGGATGGTTTGTTGGACAGAAGCGAGGAAAGAAATTCGAGGACTTTTGCTTCAGACTCTGCAGAATTGTGATGTATTTTGTTGGCAATCTATTGATTTAATAATTAACTGATTTATTGAGAAAATCTTCAACAAATTAATCAATAATTAATTTATTTGGCTGTTTTGCTCCAAAGGACATGAATGATTAAGCAATCATCAAGTGATTAGCAGTCCATTTTTCTGTTGAATGATAAATTGGTTGAATTCAACTGTGTGATGATTCTGTCGGACATGATACTGTCAGCTAGGTGAGGTGAAAAAATGTCAATGTGGGAACTAGATTCTTTTAAGGGTTATAAGAGAATTTAACCAAAACAAAACATACAACAAACTGAATATAACAGAGTGGAAGCAATCAAACATAATTGAAATTCAGTTTGCTACCTTTAATTATATGATAAAAATATGTATCCGCATGAGAAAACAGATTGAGAATAAATCACCTAAATTGAAAGGTTTATTCATTATTTTACTGATGGTTTTGTGTGTCCAGCAGGTAACAAACCATGAGCTTATCCAACATGTCATCTTGCAGTAGTTTAAACCAACCAACACTTTATGAAGTATTCCAAAACCTACAAGTTCATGAGTTCACAGAATGAGAAAGGGATCATGAGGAGTGCCTTGATGTGGACATTTCCCTAAAGATTCTTGTTTATTTCAGTGAAACTCATGAAGCAGGATTCAGAGTAATCGTGGCATCTAGGTTTTAAGCATTTGAACACATTTCCAATACAGTTCAGAGAAGCATATGAGGGGGGAGGGGGGGGGGCCCTCCTTGGATATCTTTGTCTTGAAATGACACATTATCATTGCTGTCTTTTGCTGCCATTTAGCAGAACGCTCTCAGACGGATGGGGGTGTTCGCTCAGGTCGTGGCTGGCTGCAGAGTACTTTTCCATAGCTATGCTGAATGTCTTTTGTGATTGCTGTCCCTCTTGTGGATGATGGATACGTTGGTGTACAATGAGGTCTGAGCCTACACATGTTTTCAACAAGGGTGGCCCCCTTGCACACTGATCTCCAGCTCTAATATACCGTCCACATCTGAAATTAATGACAGCAGCTGAAAGGTATAAAGCTGCTGCTCCGTGAGATGTTTTGATAAATTGTGGAACATTTTTTCTGGATGTGGAAGCAAAAGTGTCCTGTTGCATTATAAGGGCTTTGGTGCAGATATGTCTATAGTCTGACTGATTCACGAGCTGGTCCACTGTTAGATAAAGCTCTGAATCCTGGTTTCTTTATGTCACATCTGGGGTTTAGATTGAACATCTGAAATGTCACCTGTTGCAGACAAAGACCATTTTTAATATCAAAATGTTAATATGCTAACACGGCATGCCCTTAAAGTAAGCAGTCAATAACATTTGACACTGATGTATTGGTGGTTAGAAAATATTAAGCCTATTACTTTTTTAATGATATTTTTATAAACAATAAGCCATCCGTCCCTCATGAAAGACAATTGCTATTTTGGCATACAATCACGATTAATCTTTTTTTATTTTATTATAGTATGAGCTTCTAGCCTACATGACTGCATGGACATGCAAAGGGCCAATACGTATAACATTTTACACAATCAATAGATAACCATAAAGTGTCTACAACAAATACATTGACCAAATTAAGTTAAGTCTATTTATTCCTTACTGTTAATCAAAAACATGTCATTATTGTAATAAACATGTACATGCTTAGATTTATCACTCGACAGAACATTATTTGATATCTATCGACATTTCAACAAGAAATTATCACCAAACATTCTCTGATTCTAAAGCCAGAATTCACTGTAACGGACTGTTTGTCGGAGAAAATTAGGAAATAAGCTTGAATTTTTGACATTATTATTGCACACAGTTTATAGATAATCCATTGTGAGTAAGCAGGAGACCCTATCTATTCAAACGAACATAATCAGTTTGACTGCACCAAAAACACAGGAGCTCTAAGCTTCAGCATCCTTTTTTTTTTTTTATCCATAAGATATTTTATGTCTTTGGAATAATCATTTATATAATTGATCATCAAATTGTGCAAAATGTTCAAGAACAAATGTATTTTGGGATTGAACATCGCTATGTATGAAAAAGACAAATAATATATAAATGAGGTTATGTCTCCACTGAGTCCTCAGATCATGTGCTTCACATGCTTTGACAGGAAAAAGTGGCATTATAAAACAATGAGACATCTCTATAAATCCAGCAAGGTAATATCCAATCATAGTGTGCTGGTATCACCTGTCAAACCTGCCCTTAAAGAGCTTACAACACAGCTCTGACATGTACTCAGTATAATATAAGTGATATCAGCCACATCCTTTTTTATGTCGAATTGTGTGCACTAGCCTACATTTCTGTCCTGCAGGACTCTCTCTGAGGACTGATCCTCTTCTTTTCCAACAGATGGCGCTTCTTATGAGCTCTGATATGAAACATCAAATCATGACACAAACGCACATGGCATTAGGAGGACAACCAAACCTGTCATTAAATGTGAGCTTTATGGACAGCTCTGTTATTGGCCTAATTACAGCTGTCATGCAATTAGGATGTGAAAATGTGCAGCCAGCAGGCGCATGTGTGCCCTGATGTTACACTGCCTTTAACACATGTGATCACGCTGTATTATGTCAGATTTATATGTATGATAAGTACAATAATGTTGCCTTATATTACCCTCTAGCATTTAATGTATTTTCCATTGCAGTCTAAGCAATAGAGTTCCACATTGTGCATGAAGTGTAGCTCTCCTGAGACTTCAGATTGTTGAAAAACATACTTTAGGGCATACGTATAGTTTAATGCCAACAAGCAAAGCAAAAGCTGGCAAGACTACTTTGCAAAGAAAAGTGAAAATGTACAATTAAATCTCCAGATATCAGACAAACCAACCTTGGCGACTGCATGGGCTCTCCGCGACTCAGGAGTCCTGCAGGATCCGGAGGACAGAGAACAGGAGCGAAAGGAAGCAGACTCCTACTAAAAAAAAAAAAAAAAAATCCCCCTTAAAAGAAGAAACCTGCGTGTGTCACAGTAATCCCAAATCAAACGTACTCAGCGGCTTTCTGAGTGTAAAATCCGCTGATCTGTGCATGGTGTCCACCGATCCGATCCTCGTTGAAATCAAAGTGCCTTTTTTCTTTTCTTTTTTTCTCGTTTGAATTTAAAACAAGCAACACTTCTCTCACACGGGGTGGACTCAGATCTGTGCAGCCATTGCTTCACTTATTAGACTATCAGTCGATCGGAAAGGAGACATTATGATAGATTATTGCCAGTAATTGCCCTCATCCGAGCGCTGAATCCAAATTGTTAGTTATGGTCGACGTCGGGGAGGAAAGAAGCCTCGAGGGCAAATCTGCTGCTGCTGCTGCTGCTGCTGCGTACGGCTCGATCCGCTGTCTGCATGTTGTGAAATGCTAGTTAGAAAGTGTGAGAGAGACAATGATCGGCTCTGCATGACGCCGCTGGGAGCCCCAAATCTCAGCTGTGAAGTACCCCCACCCCCTTCGTCTTTCTGCCTCCTCTAAACTTCTCTGCAGACGCTTTGGGAGAAGGGAGATCCTTGGATTAGGTCGCAGCCGTGTTGAAAAACAGCCCAAAAATTAGTATGGCAAGGTTACCTTTTTAAAGCAAGTGAAACTAAACCCATGTACCGACCGGATTAGATGCAGATGGTGTAGTGAGGATAAAAGCTTTTCATTTCACCAAACATACATCCTATTTTTTATTTTTTTTTCTGTAGGATTTAAGTTTTCCCTCAGTTAATTTGTAGCATTGATTTCCAACTAGTAGCCTATCTCTATCTTCCTCACCTTTTTACATACCCCACATATTCACACATAACAGGTTGGAATAGACAAATCCATAATAATCAGGATTTAACTGAGGATCAGATGGACAAGCACTTTGCAGCCTGAAGGCGGTGGGGGTTTGGGGAGAGAGAGGTCGGCATGGAGGAGGCTGCACCTGTGTTTTAGGATCAGACTGCATGCAGTGAATGCAGGAAAATACCCCCCACCCCCCCTCCAATCCCCTTTCCTCTTCAGCTTTCCAAGTCTGTACTCCTCCTTCAAACATAACTGGTTCTCTCTGCTCCAGTTTCAGGAAAATCCACTACACCAGGGAGAGCAGAGACTCATGGTATCCAACCTAAGCAGCAAAATGAACAGGTCAGTGTTTTTACTGCCTGCAGGGTTGATATTTGAAATACACAATCCAGCAGATTCACAACTAAAGAGTTAAAACCTCTATGCGATTTCCCCTCATATTGGCACACAGCTCCTAACTGGTCACATTACATCACTCCTTTGTGCATTCAGCAACAATCTGACCCCTGTAATCCTCTCGTTTACTATCACAGCCCGGACCTGGCCTCTCCAGCTGGCCACTGAGAGGGAGCATATTTTACATTGATGTAATATAAGAACATGAAAGAGCGACACCCCAGTGTGAAAAGAATAGTTTTGGAGGTGCCGGATGCCGGCCCCATCTCAAACACAGCTGGTGTACACGCCGCCCTCTCACTGAGGTATTATGGCCAGTTAACACAACAGATCTGCTTTACATATCACTGGATTAATAAAAGGCTTTGATTGTGTGTGTGTGTGTGCAGTTGCAGGTCAGATTCTGCTCCATTTTACAGAACAAATCAGTGACAGGCAGGCATGTAACTATTATAGGCATTCAGCTATGCCTACCCTCAGGGCACTCTGTGATTTCCTTTAGTAGCCTGTGATTTAGTCCATTATAAAAAAAACCTGTTAAACTCAGGCTGCCGCAGCAAATAAAACACACACTAAATAGAGACGGAAACAGAAGGAAAACCTCCCCCAGAGCAGATTTCATTACAAAACCACTGTGATAAAAAGATTACATGCATCTTGATCCTAATTAACTTCTTAAAGCTTTGATAAAGAAAGAATAAATATCTAAAGAAGACTAGCTTGTGGATTTATCTGCTGAAATGTTCCTGACATAGATCTAAGTCTTCATGATTCACCACATCCTGCAAGATCTGTAAATGCAGAGGAGTCATACCGATCTTGCTTCGCTTTCTGCTGATTTCTTCAGATCATCACAAGCTGTGCAATGTGCATCCTCTCTGCAGATCAAAGTTTACTGTTGCTTTCTTGTGAAAGGATGACATGATTTCAGAATCACAAGTTTATCACACAGCTATAGTTTCATAATGATCCTGTAGCTCTCATACATTCATCAGAATTGTTTCCCAACATCTGACCACATGCTGGGAGGGGGTGTACGGTGAAAGAGGTGTGGAGGACACTAGTCAGCGTTTGCAGTATTTTCTGAGTCAGACATGCATTAGTAAACATGGTATGCTCTTACTGACCTTCCAGTTGCTGTTTGAACTCCTGCTGCATAGCAATAAGCTTGTCAAAGTGCATTATGCCTCCTTTTTCTGGTTGGTCACACCGCCCTGTGATTTTACCACCTCAGAGAAAATCTAGGTGTGCTGGTATACGTAGTTGACATATGATTATAGAATAGGTATAAAAGATAGATGCAGTCAACTTTACACCATTTAAAAAATATTACTAGCTCAAGTTTTGTGTAAGTTTTACACATTTTTTACAATCTGAAACTATGATGGGGCATAATGATTTGTCGATTAATTACATACAGAAAGTATTTTGAGGATTTTAATTTCAGACATTGTTTTAGCAAAAAAAAAACACATTTTCATTCCTTTTTCTTAGTTTGATACACTTTTGTCTTTTTACTCTTTGTGATGATAACATGAAAAGCTACAGGTTAACACATTTTAGTGACGTCAAATTTGGATTCAATATATTCTTTTAGGAAATTTGACCAGCCTTCATCTGCCGTAATATCAGGATATATTAAAAAAAAAGAACCATGACTGAATACATGTTTATTTAATTATTTTACTTTTAAAGGGATATCTCAGATTTGAAAGAAAGCCGTTGAGTTGGAACCTCAAGCTGTGGTATCTGATTTTAGTATTTGATTTCATTTCTTTCTTAAGATGCCAGATGAGTTGGGGTAAATCTTTTTTTAAATTGAATAAAACTACTCAAACATTACATGGTAGCATACAAAACACTCATAGCATGCATGCTAACAATGCAGCACTATATTACACTAGCTTCTTGCATTGAGTGATTTATCAGAGGGAAATGGCCATGTTGACCTAAAACAGGATCACTAACAACTGTAGCTAATTATAATGTCTCCCTGCTGTTTGAAGCAAGCTTACTTATTGTATTTACCACACATCAAAAGACTTGACCTCAGTGTGAAATAATATCCGTTCATGCCCAGAGTGGACTACAGTGTTTGAGATTTGATGTTTCAAACTGAAGCACATGTTGTATACCTTGTGAAGCGGATAAATGGGAAGAGCAGCATTTAGAGATAAAAAATGACCTATTTCTGTCTAAGCTATTTCTTATTCTAAAGGCTATTAAGGAAGAATAATGTTACTCAGTTAACAAACGGGAGTCCCTTAGGGTGCATGCTTCATGAACATGATTGACATTTAAAAAGAGGTTGTGGTGCATTGACGAGCACTGTCTTCGATAATAAGGTGTGAGCACGAATTCAAAAAATTCTATTAAGAGGTGATATATGAGGTTCAGACACTGTGTGGAATTACCGCCACGGTCTGTAACAAAATGAATGCAGGAAGCTTGCAAATTGGCCCGATCGCGCACACAGAGGAATGGGCTTGAATGTGCAAACCCTCATTACAGACGCTTCTTTTCTCATTTTAACCAGAGGAAGGTGAGTTCCTTTTTTTTCCCCCCTTTCTTATTATTCTGTGTTTCTAAAAGCCAGAGTGCAACCCAGTGAGAATTATGCACACTGTTTAATTCCAGACGTGGATGGAAGGAGACAGAGCGTGTACAGACTGCAAGACAAATAATTAGCTCCGCTGCTAAACACAACTGATTGCGACACATCAAGCAACATTTTGGTGAGGAACATTAGTGAATGAATAACTGATTTAGACCATGAATGATCATCCCCATTTTGCACCTGACAGGGTTTTAAGTACACACATGTTGGTTAGCCGCCATGACTCCATTAGCATGCAAGAAGACCGAGGCTTATCTCGATAAAACAGCTGCCCTAATTTCCTGCTTCAGAATTTCTGTGCGAAAACCTGATCTAAATTTTCAGTTAGCAATATAGACTAGATAAGGGTTTTTTTTTTCCATCACGCCTCACTGGCAATTTCATTTATAGTAACGTACTGCTGTCTTGAAATAATAAGGTATGTTTGGCATTTTGCCTTTATTAGTCTTCACTGCTAAAGAAAGAAAAAAACATTCCAATTTACATTGACATTTCAAATAGATGCCTCATTTTTTTATATTCCATGTTACACATCGAGCGGAAATATTATGACTAGGTGCAGTGGAAATACAACAAAAGGAGACTCGCTGTGTCTTTGAATAGCTTTCGCTCAGAACCAATATTTTCTAACTCAGGTTATCTGTCCTTGAACTCTGTGAATGCAGGGTGAGGATAAAACCCAGAATCACGAGCACAGACAAAATGTGGACTTTTATCGAGCTGCCAAGGTCTCCATGTTGGAAAATACGAATGCAGTCAGAATTCCTCTTCGCTCTTTCAAGTCCTGGCTTCTTCTACTTGCTTGTAGAACTTTACTAGTGTTCTGCAGTGTCGTCCTGTATGCACAGCTGCGGGGGCTTCGTCTTGCCCTTCCCTTTGTCCCATCTTGCCACAATAGCTCCAGTGAAAAGCTCAAGTTTTTGCAGGTGCAAGCAAAATCTCCCCTAGCACCCAAATCACACTGCAGCTCTCCTGCTCTGCCGACAGTGAGACACAGTGAATCAGGCTTATTTTCTTCTGATGCATGTCGTTATTGCAAATTTATCATATGAATCAAGGAGGCTGAAATCCAATGACACAAAGTTTAAAGTTAATTCCAAGCCAGTCTAGACAGTAAATATTGAGTATTTCAGCTCTGTTGGCTCTCAAGTTTGTCATTGATAACCATCAGGCTCTGCCTCTTTATTGCTGTGACCACACATATTGACTTCTCAAACAGGATAGCCGCTCATACGTACCCTACAGCCCACTCCGTTTTACATTTAAATTCTCTTGAATCCTCTCAAATTGTCATTATTTCAAGGAACTATAATCATCATCATTGGATATCAGAGTTTGAAGTCATTCATTTTCATATCTGCGCACTAAAAATAAAGAAATTAAGCATTTGCAATTCAAATAAGACTATTCTATTTAAGTTTTAAACCATTATCATGGGTCAGCTGCACGATAAAAATTGTAATTTTATCCTCATTTAGTGGAGAGAGATGAATTTGCAATTCTAGGGCGGTAAAAAAAAGATAATTTCCATGCTGAAATATTAATAGTCTCCTTAAAACTGTTCAAGAGTGGAACTCAGTGGTGGCTGAAAGAACAGAGTAATCTGAAACTCATTGGGATGTGTGCTATCTCCTCAGCAGGCAAAAGAGGAACTATACATCTCATTAGATGTGCTCATAATTTAGAAATACTTCTTGTATTGTTTCCAAAGACAACAGTGCCACAACACTGCTGTATGTCATTCATGTTAATGTCCCTGTGCAGCTCTGTAGCCCACTCCATCTTTGTGCACTGTTCATTACCAAGCTGAGGAAATGTCAGCGCTGTGGGTTCAGATTAATTGAAGAGTGTGCCGACATCTAATTACAGGAAAAAGACTCGCAGATACGCTCAGACCTGAGACAGTGGACCTTTCCCCTGGGCTAAATGATGCTGTTATCGATCGTCATATGTAAAATGATACTGTAAGTTTTCCATCACGGCTGTTGCAGTAAAAGCGGGTTAATTGGCTCAGACCCTGAAAAGAAGAAAAAAAAACATTGATGCTGAACACGCTATAATGGTTGGATTCGTTATGTAGATGCCTTAGCTGGAGGATTGTGCTTAATATGCAATGAAGTTAATTAACAGCATGCTGAAGAGGGGTTTTTTTTTAGCTCCAAAGCCTGGCCCTAATAGAATCACACAATGGAGATGTGATGGTGTCTGGTGTTTGGTTAGGTGTTTGTTGATCAGTGGAATGACGGTGGAAGCTGCTGATGTTTTCCTGACGGCCTCATCGTAGCAGAGCTCTACTGAAAAGTTGTGAAACAGTAGGAGACCGGAGCCCCCCTCAGAAAGAAAAACCAAAAGCCAGAGCCAAAATAACATCAGTGAGTCATTGCTGCCTTCAGGCTATGCTGACTTTATCTCCTCTGTCTCAACACGCAGGTTGGTCCTCTCACTAGTAACTTTAATTAAAACTATGGAGTAGGAGTCGCCACATATTTAACCTCATAGTAATGCGTTCATAAAGCTGTTTGATTTTTGGACTGAAAAGAGGAAAACCTGTTGTTTTAACCTGTTTCTCAAATTTCATAGAGAGTGAAAAGGCAAAACTTTGATTTATGCAACGGTTGAAAACTATACTCGGTTAAGAGGCTGCCGTTGCTTAACTGAAATTATAATAACAAGTGATTTACAACCTCTTCTTGTCGTGGGGAGATAAGATGCATTTCTTTGGAAAAAGAGTGAGAGTGAATGGTGGAAAAGTCTGGTTCAGTCTGTGTGCCTCTACTTGCCCCGTGTATTGTCTACATATCCTCTCATTTGTGCCAATCAAAGCAAAACCCAGCACCAAACATACCTTTGGCTGATGATAATTCAGTGATATGACAAATGACATATTAGCTTAAAGAGGTTCCCTTTTATGAAGAGCTTCCACGTGTCCCGACAGACACTCACTGTAACTGTCAGGGCATGTGAATCACCTACACCTTTGGCTGTGAAACAGAAAGCAGAAATAGTCCAATGGAAAGCACTTTGACTTTGCTCGCTCTACACAGCGTGCATTGTTCATGACCTGGTGCAGCCAAAGAAACAATGTGCTGCCAAACATGCGTCAAGGTAGAAACAAGTCCAAAAAGGCATGTAGGTGCAGTATCAGACAATATCCATGACAGGAAACTGTGATATCACTGGCTTTGTACCTCTGGAAAAAGATGCTAAACTTGACTAAAACGGCATGACCACATTAAATTGTGTTTATGTCAATAGCAGGAAAAGCATTGTAATGCTTGTTTGTTTAAAGATGAAGTACACAGATTACAGAATCCTGATCAGGGAAATACAATTTCCCCTGAAGCCACAGTCGACAGGTCTTTGGCAACAGGAGAGCCCAAGGCTGTGCTGCTGCTGCTTCTTATTAGTCGACTGAAAGCCCCCAGCCTGAACACTTAGCACGTTGCTATTGTGTCCAGCACCCTGATAGGAGCTGGAGCTGCCACTTCAACTCTACTGAAGGTGTGAGAAGCCACAGAGAGTCTGAAAATTGGCTCTTTGTACTTCTGAGCTGCACATTCGAAGGCAGGCAAGTTTGTTTTCTTCGCCCTATAGCTCGAGAAATACACGGAAACAAGCTTCCTTTTAACTTCTGAATGTGATTTAATATCTTAGCCCCGTGGGTCTGGAGCAAAAATAAAGGGGAGATTTTGGTTTCCACTTTGAACAGAAGACATCGTTTAGGGACTTTGAAGGGTTGGGAGGAGCAGCAGAGAGATGAGGAGACACACAATTCTAGAGTTGGTGACAACTACATTACTGTGAAACCAAAAACCTGGGCTTCCTGTGTCCTTCAAATGTCAAAACCACACTGGGACGAGTTCAAGGGCCAGTCCGTGTATAAAGGGATTCCAGGCCTCAGGGTGTTTCTTTTCTGGTGAAAAATCAGGCGTCTTTCGTTTTAATAAGAATCACTGAGCTGGAACAGCAGGGATTCTTGTTGAAGAGGTCTGTGGTTAAAAACATTGCACTAACAATATCCGTATGTGTTCTGTTTCAATTTTATTTTGCGGAGAAATACAGCAGCATCATTTACAACAATCTACGTTGACCCATCTAATACAGGCAATCCAAAATACCTGGAGGTCAAACAGGGGTGTTGTATTTAGACTGAAACCACTGCAACCTTGATTAGCATAACCAATTCATACAATCTGGACTCTATACGACATGAACCACTCTGAAGTGTCTATTAATGAACTATTCACGATGAAGCTCTTTTTGCTGTAGTCTAAAAAGTGAGATTGCAGGGGAAATGAGCATTCTACCTGTGTTGTCTCCCGATAGAAACAAATGAATGTCAGCAGGTAACAGACCTCATCTGAGGAGCTACTTTTAATGTGCATTCTTGCAATATTGTCAGAATGAGAAGACAGAGAAAAAAACTCTGCGGCTATTTCCCTTTCTAACAAACACAAGCATACAGCAGGGGGATTAATGATTTTTTTGACCATAGCTAATAAGTTATCAAATATGTTGTTTAAACTTGAAATATGGGCAAATGTCCCTCCAGATTTTTACTGTAGATTTCTTTTTATCAATCGAGAAGCAGTGAGATGATAGTGATTTGTAAGGTACGTTCCACTTTTGCCACTAAGTGGTTAAGGCAATGTTAGCTTTGCAGCCTTCGAGTCTTTGTTATGTTACATATTTGCAGCAGTTGGTTAAAACAAATAATTCTCATATGGGGGGATATTTTAGGTGTCACTCATTTTTGATATACCTTACTTGGGATTTCAACTAGAGGATGACAGGAGTGGATTTTCCACACTCACAGAATGTGAATGCATCAGAAGCCTTTTGAAATATGCTGTTCAGGTCTCTGTGAAGAAATGTGGTTGTGGTCATTGCCGAGCAGTTGGTTCCAGTGTGCAGGGCTTAAAGCAGTAAGCAGCCTGTACTGCTACACCTGCTACTACAGCGTTTATAATCTAGCACGTGTTGGTGGTGTTGCTCACAGTTATTCACTGAACTGTTGTATTCTTCTGCTTTTTGGATGTTTAAAGAGTGTCTGAACTCCTCCGTCCACATCTTAGAAACTTAAGGGCTTTATCTGACTTTTTATTGTTTAGAACTTTGTGAAATTGATCATGCATAATGTAGTATGCATTTTACATGACAATTCAAATAAGCAATGTTTTTCATACAATTTCAAAATATCTTTTTCTCATAACTACAAGAGCGGCACATTAAATGATTTTCAAGCGAGACTTACTGAGGTATTCGGTTAGCATCTCATTCAAAACAAATTTTGGATTCAACCTCGTCCTGAAGACAGTGTTCAGCCTCATTGCAACATTATTGCATCAAATAGTTGCAATAAATGATGCAAGCGGCCCGCGCAACTCCTCTTTGATTACAGTACCTTGTTGTGTTCAGGCCCGAGTTATTGATCCATGGTAAGGTTTGAAACCATTTACTGTAGCTGCCTTGTAACTAGCCAAGGTTAGCCTACATTTTTTAAACAGCTCATCAGCAGCCTGTTTGGACAGCAGATGAATTAAAGCATTATTAAGCTTTAGCAGGGGCTAAACTCATCTGATGTGAGAGATGTGCTGTTGTTGTGTTAAATGTTCAAGCAGATTTTTTTTTCCAGAGATTTCAGGGAGTCCTACTGTCTGAATATCTTGCATTGATTTCAGTTTTGTTGTAAGTGACTAAAACAGATCTGTTGTTTTCTGCCTGATGTGCAGTGGAAATGGGGAGCAAGTCTCTTAAAGTAAAATAACTCCTTTGTCTCGGCACAGAGGATGCATAGTGTTTTGGGTGACTTTTCCAGATGGCTGACACATGCTCATTTGCTTTCCAGCTGCTATCAGGCTCTTTTTCACAGTAAGGTGATATGCACCCCTGATCCCAGCTGTATCTTTGCAGCAAATTCCAGGGTATCAGCAGTCAAACGCTGAGATCCTCTGTTCTAAGACCCAACTTTACCCCATTTGGAAAACACTACCACACCTACCCACACACACACATAAGAGAATAAAGAAGAGTGTGAAGGCAGACAGAACGAATAAATCAAAGAGGAGACAAATTGCAAAGAAAGACGCCACAAGATTTAAGCAGTATTACTCTACATGAAGGTTTGTGTTTAACACATTGGCATTTCCATCAGTATGTGCAGAACTGGAAAGAGCTCGCAGTTGGTCAGTACAGCCCACGCAGAGGAAATCTGAACTCGCTCTATCATCTTCGATAAGAAACTGAATTTCTGTCAGATCCCAGAGCCAAGAATTTGGTTGTGCGAAACACAGAAAATCTGCCCGTACTTATCTTTGGGTGAGTATCGATTAACTGTATCGATTGCTTCTCCAAGTAGATTTAAACCATTTGTGTTAAAATAGCCGCCTTCGAATCAAACTCCAGTTTCTCTGTCAGTTTTGTCCCTTAATGCCTCTTGCATTTTTTTTTAAACGTTAACCCATGACCATCACAGATACAATGAAGTTATGCACACCCACGGTATTGACATTATTCTCACAGTAGCTCTGTATTTCACTTCCATCTGCTTTCTCTCTGTCTCTCTCAATCAGCCTTTCTTTCACATTCGTGCATTCAGACACATACCTTTTCCACACTGTTTTCTATTCATTTACCAAGTCCTTCTTTTAGCACCTGCGAATTTCTGTCACAATGCAGCCGACTGACAAAGAACTGAAACGCTGCTTTCACAGAGGAGACTGTCAGCCAGTTTAGTTTTACCACAATGAAGGGTAGCCAGAGAGAGAGAGAAAAAAAACTCATTTGAGGCATCCAATTGGAACCATGCAGGCAAAACCAGACAGAGAAGACATGGACGGAAACAGAAAGCATGAAGGGTGAATGAAAAGGAATCCTAGAGATGAGGCTTCACAGCCGTCTTCGCGTATGTAGCTGGATTCTTGCTTTTATCAACGCCAACTGAAAGCAGCGCAAATACGTCAGGGAGAAAGGTTTATTTGGCTTAGATATTAAAAATCATTCATTACATTGACAGCCATGCATGAAGCGACAACATCAGTCTTTACTCTGGCTTAATCAGGGCTTTCATGCCGTGTTTAAACTCTTTTAAAAGTCCTTTTTCTCAGGCCTTCTCTAGCAAACACCCTTCAGAGGTTGATATACGACCAAGCAGAGAATAATACATTGCCCATAAAACTGTGAGAACAATTGCAAACAGTTTATTTAGTGAACAAATAAAAGCTTTGAGAAAGCAAAGACAAACAGTAAAACACTATTCAGTTCCAAAAGATGATTGAATTCTGGATAAGGAGCTTTATTCAAACAGTTTAACATTTCTACAGTATATTTCTAACTAGAGCAGCATGCTTCAAAGGGCCAGTAATCCTTTCTTGCCGCTCTCAGTCCAGAGCTCTGAACCTTGGTTGGGTTGTGACATAAGGCAGCGCTGATTGGACTTGATGGCTCGTGCTGTTCTTTGGTGGAAAACCGGTTAGAAACAACTGGGTGTGCTTTGTGTTGTGCTGTGAGCTCAGCGATAAAACCCTTAACTTGTCAGCCTTGTTAAATTATCTTCTGACAGTCTACTTTGTTTGCTAATAACACAGGATTATCGCTTTAACTGCTTCACCTCATGGCGACTTGCTAATTTCACTTCCTGTACACTTTTCCTTTTTTATTTTTGAACTCTGACACAATCAACATTTACCACTCCACCTTGGACAGACTCCTTTGTCAGTCTCAGGTATTCAATGTTTGTTCCACATGTGAGGAAAAAATGAAACACACAATTCTGAATGTGTCTCTCTTTGTTGCTACGACATACTGTATTTTCTCACCTAATCTTCTACACAAAGCCTGGATGAGCAGCACTTTGTGTGTGTCAAAATGGCAAGCTTCAGAAACAGGCCCCGGCATGCAGGGAGCAACATGGTGGAAACTTAGCCGACGCTAAGAACATCTATAGTGATACAGTAGAATAATGCTGGCAGGGAAGAACACATTTGAAAGTCACAAAAAATGACACCCAGACATCAAATGTACACTCTCTGTTTACCACTTCAAACATTCTGTGCATACTTAGCAGTTTTCCACAGAGGTATCTTAAAGGTTTTTGCTGATTTTAAATTAATTGGTCATCCCGCCATCCAGCCATTGATCCTCGAAGCAACTGTGTGATTGGTAGACAACAAGGGATTTGAATGAAGTTTTCCTTTTGGTATAGAAAATGTTAACATTAGAAAAAACTAATACTAAGTTTTGTTGACAGGTTATAGAAACAAAAATGGTTCAAGAAGCAGCAGTTGTTAAAAGTTACTTGAGTGTGCCACAACAATTTAACCTATTTTTGCTTTTCTCAAGGACTTTTGTTTTCTATTATTTTCTGACCTGCCATATTTCATAGAGATACAAATTAGCGATGACTTAGAGGTTAAATATGTAATTTTTCTGCTTATAAATGTGAATTTAAAATACACTACCTTTTCTTTATGCATGATCTCTGAAGACGCTTATGTGTGTGTTTGGCAATGAAGACAACAACTCCCAGAAACCCATTCTTCCTCATTAAATGTCCAATGGTTTCTGAGAGCGGGGAAAATGCCCTGCTGTACAAACATTTTTTTTTCACAATTGTGGAGCAGCCCATCCCCCAATCAGTCATCAAATCCCCGCCCATATTGATTTTGTAGAGATTGAGATTGAGTTGTCCTAACATGACGGATGACAAATGGTTGTACACCTAAAAACACCTCCCACAGATATAATTTCATATGTTCTTTGTATGTTTTTCAGCTCGCATATGTCTAACCTGTGTGCCATCCAGGAGTCTGTGCTTCCACTTCCTGGAAGGTTTAAGGAAAATAGAGCAGCTCCCGTTTAGACATAAAAAAATACAAAGACATCAGGGTTGCAGGAAAATACCTGAGCACTCTTTGCTGATTCACACTGTTCAATGTTTAATGGTTTTTAGTTCTTATTAACAGAGCAACACTTCAATCTTATTAATTTAAAGCCCTGACCTCAGATTTAGCTCCATCACTTTCAAGGAACATCATTTAAAAAAAAAGAAAACTGTATTCAGAAAGCTCTAGAATTTATATAGAAACACTTTGAAGAAAAACTGCTGAGCGGAAGATGAACTCAGTCCACAGGTCAACTGGTATAAAATATCTTCCATTCACACCTTTCATGCACTTCTATTTCAGGTAATGTCAGACTTGTTTAAACACCATCCTAACCCTGAGATGTGCTGTTGTGGAGGGAAACACATTTAGCTGCTGCCATTTTCATTAACTCTGACGTGTTTCTGCAGAGCTCCCAAAGGCAAACTCATTTTGGCAGCCTGGCATTGGATCAGGCCAACCACCTGTCATCTTATTTCTGCACATGGCCTCCTCTGTCAAACACTCCCTCACATTCCTCCCAGTGCCCCACACAGCACCTGCGATTGGCTCGCCTGTTGCCATCACAGCTGTCAGGCTTAGGCTCAGTGTTCATTAAAGTGATAGACCTCCCAAAATGCTGTTTATCCCAGCAGCTTGCTGCTTTTTAGCCAAACTTCTCACAGTAAGAAGTTTAGTTAGAAATGTCAGATAAGCACATTTTAGATGTTTATGGTACTGCAGTTACTGCTTGCAAAATATGGTGTGTTGTCTGTGGGCAGCAGTATATTAAAGGTTTGCTAGATAGTGTAATTTTAGAGCTGTTAGTTGATCCAACAACTAGGTGTTGATCAAACAGTTTGTCCATTAACCACGCAAAATGACCAATGATTCCAGATTCTTAAAAGTGCAGATTTGACACTTTTCCTTTTCATACAAGGTAGTAAAGAAGATAATATTGTTGGGTTTCAGGGGTCTAAACATGTTTCATTCAGTCAGGTTAACAACAAGAGTCATTAATTTATCTAAATCCACAAGTAAATCTAGTCCTTACATAAATACAGCACTAATAGAATAATTTAGTATTGGAATTAAGAAAGGACTTTTCACACACTTTCCTCCCTGAGCTTGTTCCAACATGTTTGAAGCTTCAGTCATACAGACACAAACCAGCCACAACAGACTGAATGAAACACAAATGTGCAACGTCCCTGCACAGCTGGATGTGTGTCAACTTCATCTCCAGGGATGTTTGTTCCCGGAAAGCTGTAATATTCAGCACAAAGAGACAAACTCAGTTACAACACATTGATACAATTCATCCAGCTGAAGGCTCGTTTGGGAGTAAACAACAGCACTCTTTTTAGTAGATCGTTTATGAACTAGTTCGCTTGTCTACATAATCTCAGGAAAGAGGTCAAGGCAGAAAGAATTGTCAAATATGAGCTTATGAAAAAGCTTCTTTACTAATTTTCAACATCAGCAACAATAAAATGAAGACGACTTTGCAGCAGGCTGACTGAGAACCTACATGCCATCGTTGAATACGATTTCAGTTTCATTTGAAGTCCATAAATTTGGGTACTGAACGAACTTGATCAGAAGCCAGCGGGAGGAAAAACACCCAAAAATCTGTATGCAACAGAGACAAGACACAGTTTGTATTCAGAGGCAGCCTCTCACTATCTCTGCATTAGTCAACATTATGGATGGTTTTACAACAATGTTATTGGATTCACCTCATTATGCTGCATCGGCAATGCCACTACAAATATCATCCTTTGATCCATCTCCTAGTGATAACTCCTTACTGGAAATACAATCTGGGTGTCAGCAGAAAATGTATTTTTTTTTTTTACAGCGCATGATATGGACTCCAAAAGAGCTGTTAGACTCTTCTTGAAAATGTGTGCCTATCTGAAGCAGAAAGCAGGAGATTGAAATGATAACGTCTGTTCTTTACCACAGGATTGATTTTGGGTTAAAATTAGAGTTACAAATTAACCCAATAACCCCTAAATGCACTGAATTATTCATGAGTTCCACAGTTGAACTGGTCCTCATGAAAGACAATTTGACGTGGAGTTTGAAGGGACTTCTGATTTTTTTCTCTCTTCTCTGTCCCATTTTTTTTTTGTGATTCAACTCTGAGAGACTTTGATGTTTTCAGAAAAGGGTAAATGGGAGCAGAGTATAATGAAGCGGCTGGGTATCACTGTGTGAGTGACTTTCCTTTTCATTTGTGAACACCAGTAGCTAAGCAGAGCCTCCGCTGTGGACAAAACATCTGATCTGTGCCCCTCAAACCATCGCCAGGCCCCAAACGTATTTACTAGATAAGGTTGCTACAATAGTTTTCCTGATATAACAAAACAAAAACAACTGAAAGACTTTAAAATAGGCGCTTTATTATCACAATGACCAAACAGGCAGAAGTGAAGCTTTATGCGTGCTGAATGGCAGCAGTGTTTTGTTCAGCTGACAGAGGACGAGGCCGGTCACTCAAGAAGTTCCTGAAGAAAAAAAAAAAAAAGAAAAAACGTCCGGTTTTTGAAATGCCCCCATTCACGCTAGAGGAAAGGATTTTTTTTTCCCAAGCCCCAGTGTTCTCACACTTGTGCTTGCATCTCAAATAAACCTCCTATGGATTCCTAACTTCACAGAAAGGGATAGGGGGGGAGGGGTAGTCGGGGGTAGATGGAGGAAGGCGGAGGGGAAGCTGTGTGCCAAAAAGAGCGTTTTATAGAGATGCTGATTTTCTTATTCACCGGCCCTCTGTAAGAACACAAACCCAGAGGAATGCACATTGAAAGCTACGACTCTCATTCAGAGGCCATAATGCATCCAGCGTATATGAGCTGAAAAAGAGTCTCCCTGGTGGGAAAATAGTGACCCCCTCGAACCCCCCGGTGAAAAGATAGCTGCAGTGTGGGGGCCCAATGCTGCAGAGAGAGTCCCGCCTCTAGTTCTCACCTGCACAGAAAGACCCCCTCTCTAGGTGTTTACACTGAGCCCTCCGCTGCCTTCCCAACGGAGCAAAGGAATAACAACATGAGGCCTGAAAGCTGAAAGTGCGGAAATGCGCTGTTGCGAGATCCTAATCGAGGCATTCGGGAGAGGAATGGATGACATATCATTCTGCACTCCCTCTTATTTTGCAGGTTTTTTTTCCCTTTCATCCTCTTTTTCTCTTGTGCCTGCGGTAGATTACATTATGAGGCATGAAGATTGCAGCGACAAAGAGCTGTAACACCTGATAAGAATCTTGAAAACACTGAACAAATCCAAGAAGTTAGAAGGGAGTATACAGGCTGAGCAAACACAAGAGGCAGATAAGAGTTTTTAAAAGCGTTGAGTGTTTCTGATAGTCATTTCTACAACATGTAACGTAACTGACAGTCTGGTTTCTTAGAAAATGTAAATTTATAAATCCGGTTCAAGCCTAAAAATAAAATTCAGTCGATAAACTAAATATGAGCCTCGCTGTTTATAGTTTGGACTTCTGGCAGCTAAGTGATACTGTTAAATTCAAATTGGACCCAGTGTATTACGAGGAGCCAGTTGCAGTTAATCTGTACCCTGGCAGAGCTGCTTTAGTGTGAATATATTTTCTTATATTCCCAAAGTTGAATCCAGCATTATGTACCGCTCGCGCCACAGTTGGAAGATTGGAGATTATCCACTGTTCCAGCTGACAAGTCTGTTAAACAGATGTTGAGTTGGAGAAAGATATCCTCAGCAGTGTGAAGCCAACTACATTTACAAATTGCACTGACGGACGCATGACATTTGGGTTTCATTCGTGTGTGTGTGTGTGTGACAAAGAAAGAAAAAAACAGTGTGTTACCATGTTTTACATTGGAACAAAGCATCTAAACAAGGAGGCAGTGAATGCAGCAAGCTCATCCTGCAGTCTAGTGGGAGAGTAATGAAGGCTCATTTGGACAGAGAATGAGTTTCCTTGGTGATAGTGTTTGCAGTGAGTTGTGCATTGCGGTCACATTAGAGATGCTCTTTATATTAAACCTCAGAAGGAGCTCAGTTCAATGGGTCCACAGTCTGGGGTAATGCTTTGTAGAGAGCCAAAGGTCAGTGCTCCTCCGCCCCTCTTTTATCAGACTCTGTGGTTTTTGTTGCCGAGGCCATATGGCACTTTGCACCTAAAAGACCTGCACCTTGTAAATGTTAAATGCTATTAATGCATATACATGTGTCTATGTAGTCCTACATTTATTTGAAAAAACATTGTAAATAACCAAACCTAAGGAATTTCAAAAGAGACAACAGGAACAGTTCAGTTGATACTGATTCATGGTATATAATAAATGGCTGCTCTTACATGCTAGTTTCGAACACTGCATCCTCTTTCATGTTTCAGGTCTTGGGTGTTTAAACTCCACATGTTAGTCAAGGAGCAGGAGTCCAACCTGATGAATTTGAAAAGAGGACAGTACAATCATTTCCCTCAAACTACCCCCCTCACAGGTGAGTGTTGCAAGCATTTCACAGGGCTGCATAAAATCCACCATGGTTACTTACTCAAAATCGTCTACATTCCTTCCATGCAGTAAACCATACATATGCAGGAAATTCCATCGACGTAAAAATCTATCCTCTCATTTTTAAATAAAAAGATTGTGGTTAGTAAAGAAAATCTTAACAGTTCAGTAACACTCACTGGGTTTTGGACGCCCAAGTTTTCAATCAATTATTTTTATGGCATCGTGGCAACATCATTGAGTTGACTGTTTCTCTCTTATTCCAATTGTCATAACCCGACTAAGCCCATTTTCCGATTATTAAAAACCCGAGTAAGACCCCTGGTGTATGCCTGTATCAACCTGAATATTGGGTCATGTAAACTCTTCAGTCAGAATATGCTCCTGAATATGCTACTTCAAGGATTTGTTTACGTCTGCGCATGTTCAACATGGCGAGAAACACGCAAAAGACTTTTGGGGCGAGGAGGAGACAAATGTACTGCTTCTACTACTCCTACTCGCTCCCACCAGTCCTGGCTGTGAACTTCCATCCATAGTCTCCGCGGGGCTCTGGTATGTATCCATGGCATAAACGCGTACAGCTCCGTTTACCATTTCCTCGCGTTCTCGTCGGCCACGGTTGAGGAGGTGAATGAGAACGAGTGTTCCAGTCACACTTTGATGGAGAAGTGATAAGAATATTACACAGTATAGCACAAAAGCAAGCGTGTCCAAGTATAATTCTCCTGACAGTTTTTTCACAGCAGCACATACAATAACCTGACGGCAACTTTCATTAGGAATTCCTGCTTCCTTATGCCGCGGTCTTTGACGTAACATCCAGTGTTTCCACAGCAAATATAAACGTGTCGTGTCTGTTATGGTGGCGGCCACGACTAGACTCGTCCCAACTATAAAATCACAGATTTCTCTGCCTTACATAACTTTTGGAAATATTAGATGTAATGTAAGTACTTGACAACAAAAGTTATAAACCTATGTTAAGTCAATTTTTCCATTAATTTAGATATTTAAGTGTAAAACAATAGTATAGGAAAGATAAATGTGCCATGTCTTTGGTGATTAGACTCCATCATTATGTCGTCATGTACTCAAAGGGGTAGTGAGCCCCCCCCCTCCACCTATGGAGTGGTGTAAGTGATTGAAGTGTGCAGGATGTGATGAGGAGTGGACTTGATTGGTCATGGACACTGTTGAGATGGAATGAAGGTGACCGGGATGGAAAGGGTGGCAGCAATCAAACCGAAATGACAAACTGACAGCGAAAGAGAGGAGAATGGATTTTTAAAATATGACGACAGCATGATGATTGGTCAATAGTGGTCGTGGTAGAATCTGGTTGGTTCAGGACTTAAAGAGTAAACGGCCCCAATCAGCAGATCACTTGAGCAGAAAGGCAGAGGGCGAGTGACATGAAGGAAGATGAATAATGAATGAATGTATGAATTTGAAAGAGTCTTCCTTCTTGAAGTTACACTAAGTTTAATTATAACTTTGCTCGATTGTATTCCATATTTATGAACATTTTTTTCATGCAAGTTTACATTTTTTTATCAGAAGTCCAACTTTGTGTTATGAAATTGTAACTTAGACCGACCAATATCACTGTTTTACTAAATCACTATCTTGTGCCTAAACTGTCTACATCCATAAGACATTTTCAAATCACAGATTAAAATCTCAAAATCAGTAAAACATTTGTTTTTTAACAGAGTTGTGTATCTCACCTGTGGTCATAGAGCTAGCGGCTGGCAGCCTACAGGCTTTAAGTGTCATTTTACAACATTTTATGCAGAGAAAATAAAAGCAAAACAATGGGTCAGGATGTTAAAGTCAGGATGGGTTAACTATTTGGGTGGTCCTCCCCCAGAAACACTTGTTTCAGGAGACTAAAATAGTATTTTAAACTCCAGCTGTCCTCTGCTCACAGTTAGTCACTGATGAAACCATCTCCAGTTGATTTCCCTCATTAACACATTGACACAACACATGACTTATGTTATATAACCACTTCAGTCAGAAGAGTTTCTCATGTTATTTGTGCCAGATGATTAAAAAGAATGTGAAGAACCTATAAAATAAATAAACAAAACGTCTCCTCCCTCATCTTTTATTAACAGCTTTTACTAATAATCTGTTGTGGCTGAAATTTGCAGGGATTCAAAAACCTATTTAAAATCTTCAAACTGAATACCATTTAATAAACAGGGATTTGAAAAAGGCAGACTCATGAAGGGACAATTGGAAAAAAACAAAGGTGTTGTCAATTTGACCTGAGCAGCTGTTTTCATATGATAGAAACACTGACAGTTTAAAACAGAGCTTGATATCAACACACAGGATGTTTGTTCACATAGGAAAGCTTGTGGAAGACCAATTAATCAATTCACAGACAACCACAGAGAATTCAAGTATTTAGAGTCCTGGGGTGTCGTGCCAGAGAGTTGCTAATGATTACAGTGCACATGGCAGCGCTTGGCAACTGAGTCCCTAAAACACAGAGCAGAAAGTAAGCCCTCAGGGCCGTCTCAGACCTCTAATTGGACTCCAAGCAGTGACAGCCCTGACTAATACACCCGCTCTTGTCACATATAGGGAGAGAGGAGAAGTAAAAGGGGGGGAAAAAGTTTGTTTATCTTCGAGACTGAGGAGAATGAAGAGTCGCCTCCTTTTAGTGGTACCTCGACAGGATGTTTGCAGAGTATCATCCATCCCCAGCAGAGACGTACGGCTAACATTCAGACTGACACAGCTCACGTTGTTGAGACA
Source organism: Labrus bergylta (assembly GCF_963930695.1). NCBI lineage: Eukaryota > Metazoa > Chordata > Actinopteri > Labriformes > Labridae > Labrus > Labrus bergylta. The sequence goes on along the minus strand of NC_089201.1, from coordinate 28,283,356 downwards.
CTGCAGTGTTTAGCCTGATGTTTTTTCACACACACTGATTTATTCTCTTTGATCAAGATGATAACTGAACCAACATGTTTTTCTTGGAAAATTCAATAAAAACTAATCATGGCAATGTACAGTTCTAACTAAGATCACCCCTGTCAATATTTTTGTTCAAGATTGAACAGGTTGATGGGGTGTCATGTTGAAATTTCCTCACTGTAAGGTTTAACAGAACCATATACTGGGATCATTTCAGATTACCAATAAATACTGTAACAATAATACACAAGCATGAAGATCATTGTGTGGCGATAAACAGCCTCTTGTTAATCCTTCTCTTTATTAAAGCAGAAACAAAATGAATATGTTAGCTGTTATCTACTAATTAAATGAATCAATTTTAACAATTAATCCAATTAAAAAACAGACTAACTCACTAATGAGCTAATTAGAAATTAAGTCAAGCAACATGCGTCACAATCTGAGAGGTTCAGCACATCATCTGGACTTTTGCCAAGAGAGACCTTGAAATCTTCCTCTAATAACTCTTGATTTCCATATGGCTAAACCATACGTTGTTGGTTATAAAACATGATTCTCTTCACACCAGACGGGCCTGCTACATAATTAAGTAGGTAAGTTCTTTTATTTTGAAAGGGCAGTCATGTTTATATGTATTTCTATGACCCTTTACACGCAGTGTGCATGTTATATAGGAGAGTTATTCGGTATGGATAAGATTGTGGAATGCTCTAGATGAAGTTAAGTCCCAGGCAGACACCGAAGTTCAACGTCAAAACAAAAACAGAAGCTGGAGCACACTGATATGAAATATATTTCAACTTTAAAGAACTTAAAGATCAAACTTGTAGAAGTTTTCTGAGGATTTTTAGATGATGAACAGGGAAAGAGGGAAACTGAACTACCACTGGTTCTCAAGCTAATTCTCTCATGTAATCCACAGATCAACAGGAGTTTGTCATGCATGCTCCTTTTCTTTGAGTTAGTTGAAAGTCATTCTGGGACAGACAATAACCAGCTTTAGCAGGAGCAGGTCAGGCAGGTTGATGGCAGCTTGAGCCTGCACACTTGTGTTTTTTCTTGAATCCACTTGTTTTCCCTTGGATGTTTGTGCATGCTGGTGGTCAACCCTCCTTTTAGACAAAGAACCTGTTAAATATGTTAAATTTGTTGAGGTTAAACACAAGAAGCAGGGCTCAACAGATGGTCCGATGTGATACCTGTCAGCAGGCATGAGGGAGGGCTGGGAGCCCCGCTGTGGAGCAACTGAGCACGCTCAGACCTCCCACATTTGTTTGGAGTGGTGAAGTCATTAAAGAGTGTTTGTGCTGTTTGTGCAAAGTGACACAGTCAACTGGACAGGACTCTGACAGGTGGAAAAAAGACAATTAGAAACAAATCAATGTTATTTTAAATGTTTTTAGTTGAATGTAGGTTTACCTTCAGCGTGTCTGCATTGGATGTACTATTACACTATCACAACGTAGCATTAAAAGGCTCTAAATCTATTTGACAGTTGTTGGGTTGTCTGTGAATGTTGGCTGGGACATGAAGCTGTCATCAGATTTATTGAATCTTAAAGCAGTCTATTATTAACTCAACATCCTCCTTTAATTCATGACAAAGAGTTTTAAAGTTGCTTTTCAAACTTTGGCACTGATTATTGCTAGTTTGTACATTTAAATATTACATATTGTACATAAAGAAATCGATTTGAAACTGTTTTTTAGTTTGTGGTAAGATGCTAAGAAGTCACTTTTTACTTACTTTGCTTTTCGCAGAACTTTCGACAATGTGTTCAAACTGGCTGAAGCACCATTATCCAGCAAGACTTCAAATTTAATTGAAGCTCAGGGAAAAGTAAAAAGATGAGTAAGTGTTTAACTAAAAAGTGAGTTCTTAAGATTGAAAATAAAGCTCAACATTTCAGGATTTTTAACAAGTTTCTGTGATGAAACTTGTTAAAAATAAAAAAGTAATTAAAGTGATCAATCAGAAACCCCTGCTGCTGAAGTCAACAATGATTTTCTGCATGCACCTGAAGAGAAATTGCTAACCCAAACTTAAAGGTTTCTGTACTGTGTATTTCAGCAAGGAAGGGGGGCAGGGTGAGAGACCTTTTTCTTTCTAGGAGAAATGATGTGTGCTCACTGGAAATGATGCTGCAGCTTGCGATGTCTAGAATTGACGTTAGCGTTTCTCCCCTGAAGCTGACACGACATCCAGGGCTGTGACTCCAGGTCCGTCCTCAGAGAACCTGTTTTCATATCTGCCGTTCAAAACCTTTAAAAAAGAAAAAATCAACTCAGCACACAAGCGGAAATGCAGATCAGTGATGTGATAAGATCAAATGACACCTGTTGCTTTCACCATAGATGGAAAATGTGAGTGTTTTTTAATCCAGACTTCATCTCTTGGTAGAGAAAAATGCATCAGCTGTTTGTCTGGAATTCATCATTGCAAAGGTGTTGTGTTGTGTGCTGGCTGAACTGGCTGGGTGAGATTACAGAGAGATGTGGAAAATAGTACAGATGTCTGATTCAGTTTCCTACAATGTTTGGTTCACGTCGCTCAGGTCTGTACATACCTGAGATCATTCTTCACACTTTTTTTTTTTTTTTTAAACTGCTCTTAGCTTGTGTCAGTCTCACAAGTTGATGGATGAAACAAAGGCAGGCGAGGAGGTGGCGATCCAGAGGCGCAGGCCTCAGGTGTGAACAGGTGTGTGGGTTCACTGCCGTGCTGGAATGGGAGCAGTTCCAGGTGCACAGCTGCGGGGTGTGGCTCACACTCATACATACACCCAGCCTCCCGGCCTCTGTTGAAATACTGAGTCCCTCAGAAGGAGGGAAAGGTGGGCTGGGTGGGGCTTCTGGGTGAATTTAATCTTGTGCTGTCATAACTTTGAAGAGGGAAAGATGAGGAAGGAAAGAGGTTAGAGGGCAACGGAGGGGGATTTAACCGTGAGAAAAATAAAGGGAAAGGACAAGTTTTTGAAAGCGTTCCGCGCTCGTTTTGGCTCTTTGTGTCTACGTGTGTTTCTACATGTGTAGGCATGACGGATCTGTGTCTGTTTAAGAAACAGCAGGGCCATAAGCAAACAGAATGACAAAGAGTGGCATTTGGGAGCTTCCAAGTCTGGGAACTAAATGCGTGGTAGTCTAGTCTCGGGGGAAGCTATTGTTCTTATCAATCCATGATTAAACAACTTTGGTGATTTGACATCTTGCTGAAACACATCCTGATGAATTTCTTGAAAGGAAAACGTCTGTATTGAACTTGTCTAAGCTCTGGACGGCATCAGACTCAGCCTGAGGACAGATTAGGCTGGAGACAAGCTCTGTGTGTCTGCAGGGTACATGATCCCTAAAGTCTGCTCCATCAAAAGGTCAGAGCAGCCGAGTGAAGAGGAGCATCGGGCCGTTGCGTGGGTTCTATATTTGAGAGGAAAAATGGGTCAGTGGATACATCTGTTCCAAAAAACCAAAACAAGCCCACACAAGCTGTCACATATATATATAAACCTGTGTGCCAGGGGAGACACACACGTGTGTACAGTGATGCAGGGAAGCCATTGCAGATTGGGTGTATGGATTTGGAGCTTTTCTTTCACTAGCCATAATCCCTGATTTTTTCTTGTACAATATAGTCCCACAGTCCCATTGAGTGTGAGACAGCAGTGCCAGACGAGCAGTCTGACCTTTGCCGTCCTTGGAACAGTTGATGCTGTGTAATGTATTCTGCAGTTGATTCCTTTTTTTTCGTCCTATGAATTTTAACAACTTTTTTTCCCCCTCCTCTCTGACTCTCTCAGCCTTTCTCTCTGTGTCTCAGCACTGCAGGATATTATTCCTCCTATTACCTTTCAGAACTCCAATCACCACATGTCCTGTGGAGAAACAAAGCTGCCAGACACAGTCCGAGATGGAAACAGCGGAGGGGAATGTCAATTTCCTCCAATCGGCTCAGAGGAATATTTTTTTTTTCCTGCGGGGGAAGATTAGGTTGATGTCAAAATCTGAGATCCAATGAGCTAAAAATGTGCAGGAGACAGCCAGTGCTGATGTAGAATATCAAAATGTGCTGAATTCATATGGACGTCAACCTATTTTAATTTGCCTCCGATCCCACGATATGAATACATTTGTTGGTCGCAGCTGCCATTGAGATTCCTCTTGGTATCAAATCAGCCGAAGATAAGTCAGAGGATGCCAAAAGTGTCCGTCTGAATCCATTAGTCGTCTGTTACTAATTACCAGTGACTCTGGGGTTGATTAAAAGAAATCACCGGGCAGCAGCACACACCATTATGCTAATGAAAACTCATTTGGAGAGGCAGAGCGAGGGTGCCAGCAAGTCTTTGGAAGACTTCAGCATGCAGCCGAGCTGGCTGGAGTGAGCGGCTTCTTGGACAGAACGTTAAGTCAAGGCTTGTGGCGATGATGATGCTGATGATGAGACTGATGATGACAGAATTTTCATCATGTTCATCATGTCGAAAGACCAGACTGATGTATTTATTCCCACACTGCCTTTCTTTCCGCCCTGTTTCTCATTAACATTTAGACATTTCGCCTGGTATTGCCCCGTGGCTCAAACTACCAAATGACTCTCTGGCAAGTAAAGATAAGACATGTCTTGGTGTGTTCTAGTCATAATTGATTTTTCCATCTAATTAGAAACCCTTCAGGGGGAATAATACGACACCAAAACAAGCTCCTAATCACCAGATAGTGATTGCTTTGATAGCAGTAAGTTTCTTTACAAAGATGTCAGAGAAAGCCGCTCTGACAACATGTTAGAAAAACATGTTCACTGAGACTCATTGATCATTCATTACACAGGTAATGCAGAGGTCAATACTCCATCAGTGAGCTCAATAACACTATTAAAACCTCCAGCAGCTCTCACGGAGCAACATGGAGCATCACATTTAGTCTAACCAAAGAGTTAGATCTTCAACATGCTTCAGTTCTGATTATTGATTTCGTGCTTCAGATTCCTTTTTTTTCTTATTTTTATGATTTAGTTTGAAGTTATCAGCAGAAAGTTGGAAAAGGTGTTGTCACATTTTTCATTGAACCTGATGACAGTCAGTAGGGTGTACAGTACAGAGGATCTTTTTTTTGTATTGGCTTAATCATTTTGAGTAATTTTACGCACTGAATTGTAAGTCGGGCACGGCTCGGTTTGTTTGTTTTTGCTTTGATAGCGACAACAACAGCATAAAGTCTGATTTAGTAAAAAGCTAAGCTAGGTATCCAGCTCATGGCTTTTACTTACTTATTTTAAAGAGACCTTAAACAGGACATGATTTTGATGCCAACGCTCATCGTTGCTGCTTCACCTGAACCATTAGCAATAGCAATTTTATTTTCTAACATATTTCATCACAGATAAGCTCAATGTGCTTTACACTGAGGTTAAAAACAAAATCAGATTGTCTAGGTAGATTAATACTTCCAGTCGAGCAGCGGCCATCTTGGTCGTTCTTTTGTAAAATCGTGTCGTCCAGTTAGATAAGTTGTGATCAGACGAAATCTCTCTGAAATAGACGGGGACCTGACACGTCTGCCATAGCAACGATAACATGAATTTGCAGCTAAATCTTGTTTCCAATTCATTTAGTTGATTCACTCACTTGAAACTGAGTTGGGCTTGTGACTTCAGATTATACCTTTGCAACATAACAGTCGAATTCATTCAACTGAAATATATGTAAACGTTTTATTCTTCAAACTTTATTACAGATACATTTTTTCACATGCCACCTGCTACCATGTATTATATTATGTTTAGTCAGTGCTGAAAGTTGTTTTAGATTTAATGATTGTGAAAAACTATTCTTTAATCTTTTGTTTATATTGTACCGTGCGTATCTTTTATTTTTTTTATCTTTTCTACTACTGCGGGATGCTTATCACCAAAGAAACTTTGTTGGAATGCATACAGTGATGATAAAGTGTATTATCTCATAAATTAATTTGAAAAATGTTAAAAGCTCTCTATTTATGTGACTGTCTGGGGTATATTTAGACCCACTGAGATGAAGAAAGTATAATATATAAAATAAAGCATTAAATGCCAAATCTCATAAACAGTCACCTCAAAACTAAAGTACAAAATGAAATCTAATTTTTCTCCTCCCAAAAACAGAATAATCCTTCATTATTTTATCATCCAGCAAGAAATTCAGTACATTTTTTGTCATAAGTGCCATAATCCCCTGTTTCCTTTGTTAGATGAAAAATATCCTGGGGCTTTTTTAGAAGTACATCCCTATGCTGTCCAGCCCCAGATCCACCATCCAGCCCCTGAGCACCTGTTAAAGGCCGCTTCTCATCTGCATCTAATAAACAGCTCCAACTCTTGATCCTCTGGCATGGCGCGGACGCAGCTCTTCATCCCTCACATCTGTGATTCCCCGAGCATTTTCCCCAAAAATCCCCTCAGCTACTCAGTGATCTCTCTCAGCTGTTAGCGTACCCTCGGGCCAGGGGAGCCTCGCTGTGTGCTCCAGCTGCAGGCTTTGCTGTGGTCATGGGGCCCCGCTGAAGGGCACTATTGTCCATTCATGGGGTTCACTGTGTGAGAGGTCAGCTGAGGGAGAGCCTGCGCTGGGGCCTGGCAGGAAATGAAGGTGGAGTGTCAGTTATGGCGATAGTGTGAGGCTTAAGCCTGAAAAAATAAAATAGACCAAAAATAAGGACAGAATGAGTTGAGTCACTATTTTATGCTGCAAGTGTATGAAAAGGAGTAATGAAAATCACATTTACACCTTAGTTTCTTTGATCAAAAACTTCAAATCTCTCTTTATTTGGTGTCTGTGTGCACTGAGAACACCTCGCGCCTCACAGATATGCAGATAAATCTTCATTTCTCACCCAGTTAAGCAATTCATTCGCTTCAGACGGAGCCCTACTTCAAGCCAAAGGCACCTTTCAGGATCCAGAGAAACTGCAGAACAAATTGGAGAACAAACAGTCACACTGGGTCATTCTCATCATCCTTTATCCGAAAAAGTCAAGGATCTCAGGAGGAGGGCGGGCTGCACCCAACAATGAACAATAACACACATGTTGTGATACTCATGCTGACACTTTCTAAAATGGCGTTTGTCACATAAATCTTTTATAAGCCCTGCTCACAGTCCTCCATCCGGGGGGCAGCTGAATGGTTTTACAGGGGACGGAGAATTCATCAAAGACCAGTCGAAAGGCTTTGTGTTGAGACTGCAAATATTAGCCCTGCCTCAGTGAAAGTGAAGGACACTAAATGTCTTTGGCTGCACTGCAAGACAGATGTTAAGTGAAAAATATGGTCAAGTTAAGATCCCTCCAGTGGTCGCCAACCTTTTTTGTCCCCCGTAGCCCTCGGCTAAAACACCACTTTGTCAGCCATTTATAAATAGGAAAGCCTTGATTTTAATGCTTCATGATAAAAAGATGGTTACACGAGTCTATGTTAAGGTTTGGTTTTGGGCGGTTTTCAGTAAAATGTCATTTTATAGTGCTGCAAAGATAACCGCTCGCAAATTAACTTACCAAGATTTCCCATTATTCAAAAAAACAAACACAATCAAAAGGTCTGTTGGTGTTAAAAATGATCGCTGATTCAAATGAGCAGTGCGTGTCTTATCTGTCTGGTGAGCTTTGTGATTTATCTACATTTTTAAAAGCTTACAGTTGACTAAAGTTGTACAAGATTTTATTTCAGTCCTTTTGGCAGCTTCAGGGATAAACAGTAATAATGTCTGGGGAGGTTAAGCACAGGGTTTAGTCATAATACCATTTACACACAATTCTAGGAGAGTCAAGAAAAAAACAGTAGGAGAACCTCAGGCATCATTCACAGGTGAGTTAAAAGGAAGGTCTGTGGCGTTAGCTCTGGTTAGCTCTCCAGGCTAACCAACAATTTATAGATGATGGAAAAGGCTACAACATGCAATATGTGATTTTCTTGGGAAAGGTGTCATCCCCACCTAGGTTGTAAAACTGCAATAGCTCTGCTGAGCACGCCATAGGCTCAATCTCTACTGTGTTGTATATTATTTAGAGATGTGCATAGTGTCTTAACACACATTCAAAGAAGTAGAAATCTTTGAGAATGTTACTCTAATCCCAATTAGCATTTTAAGCTCACCCTCAATCTTTCTGGTTAACTCTGCAGAAGTACCACAGGCTGTGATTAAGATGGATTAACCACTATAACAGTCCTCAGAGTGCAATTAGCCTGCTATAATTCAGCTTTTTAAAGAGGTTTAAATAAAAAACAGCTTCAAGATAAGATAAAACAGACAAATTTACAGAACGAGGAGCCAGTTCACTTCATGGATGAACACAGTACTTCCATTATATTCATCTAAATAATCATTTAAACATATGCACATTGGTTAATAGTCAAAGCCATAATGATATGATGTTAGCTCACACTCTCACTGAATTCACCGCCTGTGCAGCTAAAGTCTAGAGATGCATTGACTTCCACATAGTTAGACTAATAGAAGGATTTTAAACTCAGGAGGGGGATGTCTGAATCTCCACCCATAATACAGCTAATTATTTCTGTACAAGCGGCTCCTTTTCAGCGGCAAACAAAGGCTGGAATTAAAAAAAGGTGGTGCAGTCCCTCTATTAGGGGGGAAAACACTGAGGATGCTTGAGGGAATTTTTTTCAAAGCCCCATATGAAGCTTATAACGAGAGGCGGAAAATGAGAAATTTCTTTCACTGAACCAGTGTCGATTTTCTTTTGGTACCAAACAAGGTCACATATTTTCAGCCAGAGATAATGAGAAACCCACTGAGAGACGCAGACCACAGACGAAGAGGTAAAGCTTCAACATCAGCTGCAGTAGTCTTTTCTGTTTTCTGTTTCCTATCCACCGAAGAGTGAAAAAAGGAAAAGAGTAACAATTAGGCTTCAGACAATAACAGACAAAAGTGATGATCCACATCCTCATGGTGCGTGCTCAGAGGTGTGGAGGGGGGGGTGGACACAGACACAGAGGGGTGTTGAGGGATTATGGGCCCAAAGGGTGTCTGAACGGCAGACCAACTGACCTTTCTCTACACTGCACTGGTGACTGGTAATCAGGGGCAATTATACCGGCTTCATGGCCGCAAATCACCTAATCCTGTAGTGGGAGTGGGAGCCAAATGTAATTAAAGCACTCTGGTACACTGACCCCGTGCCTAGCGGAACTAAGCCCACTAGCCAACCAGGGCGGTCTAAAACGGCTAACTTTAGCTCAGTCCGGGGCGGAAGACCAAAGTGAGAGAACCACCTGTTTGCTGCGGCCGCGTCCTCTTTATCCCCCCTGACACCAAGCTAAACAGAGCTTTACATAACGTGTGTACATGTGTCTGTGACCTGGATGACACCTCGTGCTGCTCCAAGTCAAGATCAAGTGTCATCATTTCATGCATAAAAATAGAAAGTTTGTGTTTTTTTATTGTAATTTTCAATGACATTTGATTTGTTGTGCCTATATCCGGCTTCTTTTCCCCGTCAGTAAGACCCAGAAAACAGCAGCATCCACAAGAAAAATAACCAATTAATTTGAATGCGATTCAGCCATGAATTAGCTGTTGCAAAAAAAAAAAATATATATATATATAAAAAATATCATAGAGTTCCACTATGGAGAACCTTTAAAATAACAGAGAATTAGAGATGTGCTGCATCGTGCAATCAGTTGTGTTTCAGGAAGAAGAAAAAAAAAATCCCCTGTGAATTCACAACCACGAGACGTGTGGCGGGATGACACGGTTTTGCTATCTGAATGAGATTTGTTGACGCTCCCTTACAGCAGTCACTCTTATCCGTCTTATCGATGAACATGAATTGGAGCCAACTTGACATTTTCAAGTTTTTGTTCACCTCTGGACTCAAACCTAAAGTCCTGCATTGTTTGACCAATCCATCACCTCTTGAAGATATACACACTTATACTCCATAACCTGGCTTGCTGTAGTCATTGCTCTGAATGAATACTTCAGATGGGTTTACACTTCACTCAGTTTAAAGACCAATGTCTGTCAGACAGACGATAAAGAGATGATAGAACACCATGATCCCAAAAAATGACACTTTACTTTAAAAAAGGAGAATTTGTACCCAGCAGGACATAATGTAACATTTCATCACTTGTTTTGAATATGATGTAATAATTACATTCACTAACATATGAACTCTGACACCAGTAGATTGACTGTCAGTTTACTAATACAAACTTACAAAAGGTTTCAAAAACCAAGACAATAAGTATACTTAGAGTGCAGGCAAGATGATAATTGTTGAGCTCAATGAGTCTATTGATTTATATTGTTAAGGAAAGTTTCATTCAAGAGGGATTTTTCTTTATGTTGTAGAGAGGTGAAGAGCTTGAAGTCTGTGCAGTCGGTGCTCATCAATATGTGAGTCAGGCTGCAGAGTTGGACTTAAAGTCAGTCTGCTGACTCCATTACCAGCGTCCCTCCAAACCCAACTCCAACAGCAGATTGATCACTCTGCACAACCAACTCTGACAATTAATAATGACTGCAGTCTTTATTTCCTCGCTGACTTCCTCCCTCAGAGTGCAAGTTTCTGTTACTCACAAGTAAGTGACACCAGGCTTAAACCTCACGGCACATATTTACGACTATAGCTTTAGATTTAGTAGATTCATCTATACAACAGAAAGGTGGCACCACGTCAGGATGGATTAGAACGTATTCCCATATCACTCTTTACGCTATCAAATGCACCTTTTACTTAAAAACATCATTGATTTAACACGTCATGGGTTTTCCCTCACATTATAATCACTTCTTCTTTACAGGGTTCTCTCATATATTATACAGACTGTCATATTTCAAACAGCAGGAAAAGGAGCACGCTCAAACAGTAACAAATCTTCAGGTGCACTGCAGCAAAAAGACTTACAAGGAACCAGAAAAGTTAGCACAATCAATGTCTAGATCTGCAACAGGTTTTGTGCTGAAACATGTCCTTTACTGTACATTGTGCTGAGAGACTGTCATAGTGCCAATAAAATTGGGGGGGGGGCACTATTTACAATATATTTTTTAATCTGGTGTTTTCAAATGTTTGTCACGAGACATTTTCCTTCCACTGTAAATACTGAAAACAGCCAAGGACGAGCCTCCACACATTGAAGCACATCAAAATAGGAAATTAAAAATGACACAATAATTTGAATAGTACAAGAATTGAGACATCTATTCCAATTTCTTCTTTGTGGCTTGAAATCACATGTCAAATGTAACAGATTGAAAGCGGGCTGAGCTCTTTTACTGCCACATACAAATAATTGTTGTCTGTCAGTTAAAATGACACCAGAGTATTAACTGTCAGTCAAACTGTGATAATGTATACACTGTATTCAACAGCCCTCTCAGTGAACAGATGAACCCACCCACAATTCATTTACCTGTTCTGCAGCCTCGACTCCTAAATGAAATAGAAATGGCGATCAATCATAATGTAGTAGAGCGAGCGAGAGCCTCTGGGGACAGACGGGCGGACTGTTTGAAGAGAGGAACACATCAAGCAGTAAAGTACAGAGAGAACCCATCAGCCGGGCATATTGAGTTTTAGCTGTTAATGGTGCAATCACACAGACTTCTTTAATCAGATTTAAGTAAGGCAACTTGTTCTGCGTCCACTATTGATTCTTTTTTTAGCTTTAGAGGGGACTTTAAATTAATCTGTTTCCATGGAGAGGGAACAACTTTTTTCGGGGTAAATAAAAGAATCTCAGGAAGCTCAGAAGAGTACAACAAATTATTTTCATTAAATATTTGAAGATGTTTGAGAGTGGAAACTTAAACTCAGAATATAAAGCACACTCTGACTGACTTATGGGTCATAATGGAAGCAAAGGTTGAACTGTATTTGGATGCTTTTGCCTGTACAAACAATATCTCACATATTTTCTCACTTTTATTAAAACATTTTAAACTTTACATGTTGGCAGTGTTAAAGGTTAAAGGTAGAGTCAGTAGCATTATGAGCCTCCTCCTGGGCTCATCGCCAACAGAAACGCACGCCCACTGCAGGGTAAGCGTGTATCTTTACTGCTTGTACCTATACTTCATGCTACTTGACACTTCTACATTTGTTGTAATGCAATAGCAATTTTAAAAATAGCATGCTAGTATAAGCTAACCGGCAATGTTTGGCACCTGCCTATCCAACGGAAAGCAGGCAAGCCTGCGTCTGTGGGTGAAAGCCAATTATATTTTTTATTTTTTAGGAAAAACTATTAAAAAAAACCCCTATGTCTAAGAAACTGTAATACATGGCTAACATCACGTACACGTTATGTTGATGAGTAAATGTAAAAACAAACAGCTGCTTATTTATACCAACCATCAGACATGAAACCATGGTAACAATAAGATTGAGAGTTTGGTTTTCTGGTTTTCATGCAGCACTGTTTTCCAGTTTACTCAGTTTCGTTGTTTGGCGTTCTGATTACAACCACTTTTTTTTTTACTTTTTTAAAAATCTTTTTGCTAAAATCTTCTGCTACTGCACAACTGTAAATAAAGCTGATGATAGATCAAATCTAGGTTGGTTTGATTGAACCAAAATATATAAACTGCATAAACCAAAATATTGAGCATAAAGGTACTAAATTGCCATTAGAGCAGCTAATAGTTTTCAGTTTTCTGATCCATCAGAGCAACATCTTCCACATACAAGTAGTGATGTTATCTTTTATTTGTATTTGTATTTATTGACTGCAGCAGCTTCACTGATCACTTTGATATTGCTTAAAAAGATCTGAGTTAGTATCTTCATTGAACCTTTTAATTTTAGATTTGCATTTCAATATTTAATGCAAAACATAATTTCCCCCGCATAAAGCATGTATTTTCTTTGCTGAGCATACGGTCGGTTTATCAGAGCACTCCTAGACAGAAAATGAGACAACACAGCTCACAGTGTGACACAACAAAGAGTTAAACCTTTCTTTCAGATTGCAGCATCTCTAGTTTCCAGCAAAGGTCTTAGAGGGGGGAAATAATGAGGGATGAAGATGCAGCGGATGCAGCTAGCGTTACAGAGAAGTGCTCCCCTGTGCAAGGAGGGCGAGAGGAGAGGGAGCAGGAACGGGTACAAGTACAGGCAGAGGGCAAAGTGGCCATGAACTCACACTGCTGACTGCAGGAAAAACATGATGAAGAGTGCTACAGATATCAAATCTAAGAATTAAAACATCTGCTTTATGGCCAAAGACGGTTTGTTTGATTTGTTGTATTTTCCATTGACATTGACTTCAAACTAACAAGATTCATCTGCTTCACTGATACTGGAACCATTGTTTGTACCGCACACCTCTTTTGTGTTTAGAGGAGAAGTCACCCAGATGTCAGAACAAACAACGGCCTTATTGAGCAGCTCGTACTCTTCATAAGAGTGAATTAAGTTTGTGACTTTCTTCAATATTATCAGGTGTACTAATATCATCACACCTCGGGGAAATCAGAGGCTTTTTTGTTCTCACCGTCTCTGTAAGAGGATTTGGAGTAAACTCCTCTGAAAGGGAATGCTGAGGTTATCAGATGACTGCAGAGATTCTCCCTGCGAGAATTTCCAGTCAACTGACTCCTAATGAGTTTTCTGCAGAAACAATTAGATACCAGCCAAGCAGGACACAAGAAAACTGGGCATCATGCCACGCTGATACAGTGTGACGATTTGGAATTCATTACATTTCGGAAAAGGTGTCAATCTTTTGTTTCGCCCGGGCGAATCATGGGGCGTGCTTATCGGACGTTGTGTGTGGCACTTTTGTACCCGGGACACGGCGCATGTTTAGTTGTAAAGCCATCAGAGCTCTTATGACCTCAGTGTGGTGCTGGTCAAAGTTCAAACCATGTGTTCATTTTCTATTACCGACAATAACATGTTGTTTTGACTTGTTTCTCCGCTTGTTTGTTTGCCTATCGTCTCCTTTTTGAAGCTATATCAGTCAGAAATGTCCATGTTGTCTGCTGCTTCCCTCGCTTTTTAAAACCAGCCGCGCTAAGAGGCTAAAACGCTCGTAGGGAAATCTTTTTGCTGCCTCAGAAGCTTGTTTTTCAAAAAAGACGCCGTGTTCATCAAAGGAGCAGCATTTATGAGACTTGCCTACAACCTGCCCGCGTTTCGGAGATTAGCGCTCCACTGAGGCGCCTCAGCTGGCAGTGTGATACGCCTGCTGATACCATTTAAGAAAAGGCAAACAGGGAATTTAGCAGGGAATTTACAATTTGAGATGAAATATTGATAATGTCTAACTGTGTGAAGGTCAGGTCTTTTTTCTTTAATGTTGTGGCACAAAAGGCAGATATCTCAGGGAAGACTTTGTGATTCGCTGCCAAATCAATATTCTTTGACATTTGCAGTAAGGTGCAGGTCAGCAGGGGTGAGAGTGGAGCAGAGCGCGTACAAAGGAGAGGGCTGACAGGCCCCGGTGTGACCATTAGCTTTGTGAGAGACCCTGCCGAGCTCCAAGAGGAGGAGGTTTGGTTAGCTGCTGCGGGGCTCTTTATTTAGGAGACATGACAGGAAACCAGAATGAATAACTCAGCCAGGGAACACAGAATAATGCTCGATTTTATTCTTCAATGCAGAATTGAAGCGGCTTTAACAAAACAAGACTTAGTGATGCATTTGAATAGAGGGGAAATAACCGTATTCTCTGCCTCCCCCTGGCTCTGATATACCCAACCAGATCCGGTGTAGACTGTCAAACCTACATGCTTCCTGTGCTGTAGTGAATGCACACAGGTTTTATGAATGCATGCGACATTTTGTATCGTAATTCATCAGGAAACAATGTCTCAGAGTGACATATTGAATGAGGACTTTACAGTCAATGTGTCATTGAGAGAAAAACAAAGCACATTAGACGAAGAGCGATCAGGAAAAGAAAATGCTAATCTGTGTGTACATTGTCTATAAAGTTTATTGTTTTACTTTTCTGCTAAATAGTGGGTTCCTCCCTTTGTTTGTGTCACAATAGCGACCGCATTTAATGCTTATCTTTTCTCCCAGAAGACTCCCAGAGTATTGACAGGTCCACATTTAAAATTCATGAAAAACAGTGAGGACAGAACTGCTGTTTGCTTCAATAAAAATCTGCATAATTAGAGGGCTCAAGGTAAGTAGATAATTAACCGTATTTTTTTTTAGAGAAGGGACATAAAGTGTGAGTTATAATTGAAAAAGGAAAAAAAAAGTGTTTAGGAGACAGGTCAGTTTCATCAGAGTGACCATGATGATGCAATGACGAGATATTTGGAAAAGTCTTTGTTCTGAGTGCGACTGACTGTGCCTCAGAAAAAGGACATTTTCTCTGTAACTGCTGTGTCTAATTCAAGTGAGAGAACAGAAAAAGTGACTCATGGATCGGAATATTGATTTTAGCAGAACAGGGTTTCATCATTGTTATCATGCACGACGCGTTTCAGTGAACAGCGGAGCCATCCACTGGGAAGACTCTGCTGTCACGTCCTCGAGGACTGAATGCAAACAGGTATTATGAAACAATTCGATCCAGATGATCAACACCTGAACAGGTTTTTCTTTTTTCTTTTGTGCTTCCACCATCTGTCTGCTAAACATTACTATAACAACATGAAGTGATGCTGCTGTCAGTTTGTGTCTCCCTCTGTATATCTGACCACAGGGTAGCAACACATGGCAGGACTATGTTTTTAATATAATCCAGTATATACACTCCTTACAAAGACTCCTGGTAGTACCTGCTGCTACAGATTTGTCATTCATTCACAAACACAGATGAAAAGATATCATCCAAACACATATTTTGTATCACTTTGCACAAGTTATTTGTTTTCCAATGGATCCGATTCTTTTGTGTGCAAGACTGTTGAGGCGACAATATTTCACTCCTGTGCAGTGAAACCCAGGAGATAATCAATATGACATGCCAAACAATAGAACACAATGATTTGAGTTTAATACCCTTGGCTCGAGAATCACTAATGTTCCTGTTGCAGAAAAATCGATCTGCTCCACACCGGAGCGCCTCTAACTGAAACGCACAGAACGACCAGGAGTGAAAGTAAATCAAACACATGTAGAGCTAACAGTGTGCACTCGAATAATGTGACACCAGCTTGCAAACAGAACACACATACTAACTTATACTACTGATATTTAGGGTCTTTCTAGTAGTCGTGCTGTAAAAACTGAAAACAATATGCTAAACAAAAAATCTCCCCTGAAGGAAAAGATCTTGGTATTTTAATTTGCATGCTGTAGAAAAGATTCACAATTTTTCATCTTAATCTGAAAGAGAGGTCTGACTTTGGAGTTGATTTGGATCAAACACACCAGGACACCACTGAATCAGAGCTAAACAACTGAGATCTTAACATTCATGAGTTTATTTTAGTGGAATAACTGAATGGTTAAGTTGCTTACTCGATCTTGTACTTCTAATCTCATACCACATTGATACATGTTAAATCACACAATAATATCACATGGACATTTTTGATGACCATGTTGACCCCTGACTTTCTTGAGCACTTGACTAGCTCTACTGTCAGATTTCTCAGCATCAAGTGGATTGATTTGGTACATTTTGTACATTCAAGGTTCCAAGATGGTGAACAAATTGTGACCTTCATGGTCTCACGACCTTTTCCCTTCTGCCACCATGAGGTTCACTTTTTAGTTTAGGTCAGATCCGGTTCTTTGATTTGTCAATAAATATCTGAAAAGGTTCAGTTAGCATTCAACAGGCTAAGCTAAGATGGTAGGCTTAACTGTAAATGTAGGTTGATTGTAAATACATAAACAACAACTAGTATTATTGCTATTATCAGATGATTTTTTCAAAATAAATACACATACAAATAAATATATTACAATGAGGCAGGAAAAAAATATTTAAGAAATAAGATAGGCTGAAGCTTAAACTTGTATACTTTTGAATCCTTTACCAAAATGACCCAAAAAACACTTCCTGCTGCTTAGAGCATGCTGACAGGAGCAGGTTAGCTCAAAGGACAGCTGCTGGAATGGCCGCTGAATCCTTATCTTGCTATGCTAAATCTGAAACATCCGTTTGTTTGGATGTTTTGACCTGGATTGAAAGCCTCATTTAATTCTTCATGGTCTGACTGATGTCTTTTCATGAATAATGCTATAAAGAGAGACAGTGAGTTGGCTAACAGTCACAGGAAACATCCAGCCTGTCGGTGTGTTATCTTATATTCTCTCAGATGAATACATACAGTGTTACTGTACCGCTCTGGCAGAGTCTGGACAAACTTGTGGAACGATGTCGAGAGAGTTAAGTGTAGAGGCCAACGTGTAATTAATTAACCATGTCCCATAGGCAGAAAATGACAGCCACATTTTCAGGCTTCTATTGCAGGGTGTTGAGTTGCAGGGCCTCGAGGGGGTTCAGGGGGGAGGGGGGGGGGTAGGGGAGGCTGCCACATCTCAGGAATCGCTCCCCCTCAAATCAGATACATGATAAATATTCAATGACACATGGGCTTATGGGTAACAACCAGCTCCGTTTCCCTGAACTCGATGGAAGAGGGGCTCGACGGAGCAACGTAATACAGATCCTCAGAACCAAAGCACGTAGTCTGCATCAACACCCCCTCGGGATCCACCCTCTGATCTCCAAAACCGGAGACGCCAGTGTCAGTAAACGATCCCTGCAGCACACTGCTCTTCTTACAGGTAAAAGCACGATGCAGGACCCAACCCAAGTTCACACACAGACGGTGTGATGTTCCGAGGGAAGAGGGGAGAATATTTTCTTCTCTTTAATGTTTGGGTGTTTCTGTGGTACCAGGAAAGGGTTAATGTTGTTTGCTTTTGCAGTTACTGAAGTCACTCTCTGACAGCATGATCAATAGAGCAGATTACCTCACGCTGTCAGCTTTCACCTTTCTCTCAGTGCTGCGCAAATGGGCTCAGCACACAGAGAGGGCAAACTGCGTAAAATGTTTTCCATCATGTTTGGCCAATGCGTCAAACAGAACACCTTTTTATAATACTTGTGATATAATACTAGAGTGCCATACTTGAAAATGTGTAATTAACCTACATCATATAACACTTCCTTTGTAAACACTAAATCAGGGTATAGTCAGTGGTTTTAAAGTGGTGAAAGGCAGTTAGGCTGATAAACTGTAAATCGTTGCCTCCATATTGAATATAGAGATATGTTAATGAGGATGGGTTGTGACCTTCATTAAGTCATCAGACTCAGCTGCTTGACCGGCGGTCAGGATGTTCAGTCACACTGTCCTACATCTCAGACAGGACACAAAACCTCTTCTACAGGAGAGGGTCACATGCAATGTGTCTGAAGTGCAGAAGCCTTTATGAATACACAGTCGTTTTGTAGGTTTGTTTGCCTTTTTATTACTCTAGTTTATTTCTCTTATGTTTAAATAGAAATGAGCAAAAGCATGTTTCGGCCACCGTGTCTGAGAAAAAATTTACCGATATGGGGAAGGGAATATTTCTCAAAAAACTAAGTCAGAATTTCCAATAGTAAAGTTGTAAATTTCTTAGGTAAACAAAATCGCTTTGATTAAAATGATAGGGGGATGTTTTTCCTTAACAGGAAAGGCTGTTTTTTTTAACTTTATTTAATTTATTTAAAATGTATGAGTCTTGTTTCTTAAAACTCTTATATTATAAATCCTCTTAGTATTGTTTTTCCCTCAAAATGTCAGGAATTCAATAATTTTTTCCCTTTTCTTCATAGATTACGCCCTGTTCTTGGTGCCATAATAATAATTATTTTAACCTACTAGTGTCCAAATATGTGGTTGTAGAAATACTGCTCGATTCTTCAAATTGTGCAGCATTCTGGTACTCAAGATATTTTTAATAAATCCTTTGAAATACTTTCTTTAATTGATCTGAAATATTTAAATCACTGACTACAAAATGTGCTCTTTTTTTTACCACAATAAAACGCATTTCTAGAATAAAGCATGTGGACATACCCAAGTTATATAAATGCCTAAATGTAAACTCATTGTGTATTAATACGAGCAGATATTGTAGGAAAAACAAAGAAAATTTGTTACCATATTATATTATATATTTTTTAGATACATTAAGTATGAACAAATTGCAAAGTGGCTTTAAGTATAAAAAAACAAAATAAGTGATCTGATGAGTATCTCACAGCAGCGTATGCGCCGAGAATATAATAATCACGTCCCTGCTGCAGCACAGCTTCATTCACAGGTAGTGATTTCCAATCAATGTTGTTCACTCCCTCACAGCAGAATTAGAATTGGCCGACGACTGAGGTGCATTACACACAAACTTAATTCAGTTTTCAATCATCCAGAGACTGATTGCTGAAACACAGCAGATGAAACATGATGAAGAGGAGACTACACTTTGAATAAAATGACTCTGTATAGTGTTGAAAGTTAATTAGCGGCGTATGATTGGATCGGCTGTCTGCCTCCAGTGTGAGAGGCGAACAGAGCTCAGGTGATCATGAGTGGGCAGAACGGGATTTAAAGGGTTCAAACTCAGCGGACACAGAACTGATGTCACGTTTAGAGTCCTGCTACACACACACACACACACACACACAAACACACACACACACACACACACAACATGCCTTAATCCTATTAAAATGGATCACTTACATAGTGTATAACACCAAGTCAATACAGATACATGTAATCTCATTGCCTATGAAGAAGAGTGATTGTGCTAAAGATACTTAAAGTGGTGTTCATTTCACTGTATTGATGGGGCCTGCAGAAGGCGGTGATGCTGATACTGAGTCTCTGGTGAGACATTTGACAAAAGGAAACTGTTACATGAATACTTCATGGCTTTGGGTGCATATTCCCACGCATCCACAACCTGTTTGTCCGATTGGAAATTATGGTTTTTTTTTAACGTTTTTTGAGCGTAGCAAATTAAAGAAATGTGATAGTGAAATAGTGAAAAAGAAACAAAGTCATACTGCAGTCCACTTTGTTTTCTTTCTTCCATTTCACCTGTGACACAAACATAAAAGGAGTTTGCTCTCACCTGCAGTGACATCGACGAACCCTGGAGCTATCTCTATGGCAACCTGCAGAAAGAAGATGATGCGGGAGTCTGAATGAGCATCAATTACTGAACTGTAGAAATGAAACAAACAAGAAGAAGGGATTTGAATTCATTACACGCTGATAGGTTCTTTTCATATCCACAGTGCGGCCAATCAAAGAGCGAAGGATTTAACAGAGTCTGAGCCGTCACTCGTCTGCTGTCACATCATTACGGAGAGGAATAAACTTACTGTGTTTGTCAGCTTAGCGGGGTCCTAATTAATACAACAGAGCAGAGCCTTGGAGAGGAGAGCTGCACTTATTAACCGTGTTAATGAGTCCTCAGCTGAACATGGCTGCCTTCTATGTGATTCAATTAATGACTGAATTACAGTTTAAAGGAGCCAATATCACAAACTATACTGTATTGGTACTTTAACCAGGTATCGGTACAGTTTAATGAGACTGTAGCTGCAATTAGAGGTTCTACAGTAATGAAGAAAGTGACATGAGGTAACTTTCACTCTGTGTGCAGTGAGTCAGGCTGCCATGATGTTGAGCTGCAGCTGACAGCCGGCTGAACAAGGTGATGTGACTTAAAGAAGAGGCTGAGGGATAAGTGCTGCAGCTCCCTTTTCATTATTACAGCACAAGGTAAAACTGTGTTTGGGATTTGTGTGCAGAATTTTCTTTACACCTAAATGGTGAGAAGAAATTTCAATGTCTGCAAATAGCTGCTGAGACAATTGGACTGTTGTCAGAAATCTGAAATTATGTAGAAAAATGGAAAAGTAATCATCGGCAAGTAAACTCTTCCATAACAAAACAATGTATTTGATGAAAACTCATCTAGACAGAGCAGCCATCCTGTGAAGCTATTTCAATAATGTATTAGGAATAACTAGAAAGGAGATGTACGCTTTCTGACTGATTCAGGGTTTACATTTACATATTTCACAAGTGTGATACTTTTAGCATAATGCTCTTTTGACTCATTTACATGCAGCTGTCCTGTGAAACTATTTCAATTACACAACTACATTAACTAGTAACAGTAAAGCTAACTTCATTCAATTTACTATTCTAAAATACCAATATGTACTTTTTCTTTTAGGTTTTAGGTCAGTGCATATGCTACATGCTAAACTAATGTTCAATGTTCTTCTTTGTCTGAAAGGATTTACAAACATTATGAAATAAAGAAGGGATGAAAGTAGTTTCTCAACAAATGACACCTAATGGGAATGTAAAGGTGTTTTCACACCTGGATCATTTGGAGAAGTTTTTACGAGACAAGGGTGTGTTTCCCCCTTGACCCGGTTCCTTTGGACATATGTGAAAACAGCAGTCGCTCTCTGACGAGGAACAAAACAAGTGAGCTGAGACCACCTCACCTCGTTCAGGTAGTCTTGGCTCGCTTGCGATTGAACCCTGGTGCGGTTTGTTTGTCGTGAGAACGCAATGAAACCATCCACTGGAACATATAACTGGTTGACTCATCACACTTCAGTAGTAGTAGTAGTAGTAGTAGTAGTAGTAGTTGTAGTAGTAGTAGTAGTAGTAGTAGTAGTGGTAATATGCAGTTATAGGCAATTTCAATTACAACTAATAATCAGTATTAAATTAGCAATAGGCTAGCATTACTGACTGTCTCTATCCGATTCAACATCAGCAGAGCATCACTGGACTCGACAACATCCAGGACACTGGTTCAAACAACTCGTTCAGTTCAGAGACTTTTTCCCAGCGCGTTGAATCAGGAGAATTTGTGCTGCTCATCACTAGAAATGCCACTTTTGTAAAGCTGGTCTGATACTTTTAAATGTTTCTCTGCCGACATGGCTAACAGGTGTTACGGTTTAAAGAGTGACCATGTTAACTGGTGACCTTCAGCATCATGAAAACGGAAAGGGTGCTGATGAATCTCTCTTTGTTTATTTCTTATTAGGAATCAAAATGAACCCATCATCATATATTTTTTATAAAAACTTAACATAGAAACATTTTGAGAACACTTTTCATTTTCAGCAGCTGTTGTTGACAACATCAGAGACATTCAGCTCAAAGTCAGCAGTTATCATAAACTGGTAACACCGGCAGAGCATTGAAAGCCCCCACCCATTCAATATTGTGTGAAATAAAAGACAAACTAAATACATTTCATTCTTATTTTAATTCAAAGAAAACTCCAAAACACTGAAATCAAATAAATAAACATTTGTCGATAAAAGTAGAGCAAAGTGAAAATTTAGGTGATGCTCGCAATGGTGAAAATTCCAAAACTGCCTGGTTGAGATAAAGTTATCATTTTAGAGGGAGCAGACTGTGTGATGAAGTGTAGATGTGCTGCATGTAGCTCAGGTGCCCCAGAGACTGAGGGGGGGGGGGGGGGGGGGGCTGCCTTTCCCATTACACCCAGTGAAGCATCAAATGGATCTCAGCGAGCGATAAAAACCAACCCTCAGTTGTCGTGAATGTAGATGAACCTAAACATGTGCACTGTTTTTCATCAGCACTCTTTTCCCTGCCTGCATAAACAACAAGGCATCTCTTTTAATCTGTCTGAAGTGCCCTCCAATCTGCGCTCGGCTTTTAAGAGTCTGTCCGACAGTCAGGAGCACACAGTCGACTATTATGTGCGGCTCTGCACCAGCAGGCAGCCTGAGAGCCACTCGAGTGAAAATAAACAGCCGAATATATATATATACGTCTGACTCTATACGGCCGCTGCAGTTTGAAATTTACAGTGTGTATCAGACAAAGTGCTGAACAAAATGTCTTGTTTTCCTGCCACTTTGAAGCACAGGATGAAAGCAGAGTCATGAGCTTTCATCTACACGACAACAGAAGAGTCTAAAAATATCTGCTAATCAACCCCATAGCACTTTATTTTTTTTATATTTTTCTTTGACAGCATGAGGAAAGCTGCTGCGTCAAAAATAGATGAAGTGATCTAAAGCTCTAAATCATCATTCTTGGATCATTTCCCATAAAATATAGATCTCAGAAACATAATAAAACAGACGAACCATGCTGGAGAAGAAAGTGCTTCTCAAATCTGACACTTATATATAACGTATGTCTGTCATTTCAGGCTACATTTTATGATCATGATAAAAAAAAAAATACTACTTTCACCTTCGGCAGATTGGCTGTAAATGTTAACTTCTCTAATCATCTCCATCATCACTGGAGGTTACAAAGAATAGGCGACACAATCAGAATGGTCTTGTGACTTCTGCTCCTTGGAGTGCTCATTCAGGTAATTGCAATCAGTTGTACAAAATTGCTCAGGTAATTGCTTGCTTCAAGGGTTTTTTAGTGACTTTGTAAACTGTTCAGCTCACATAAGCCGACTTACAAAGAGAGTCAATTATATTCATCTCCTGAAGGAAAAGAAAGGAGCCACAAAAAGTGGATTATAGGTTCTATACCAGAGACATAGATTGAGTCGTCTAAACAAGGTGAGCCGATAATGATAAGAAATATAAGGAATATATTGGGTATGTAGATTATTATGAATGTAATGACATTTTTACAATCAGTCTTCCTCTGTTCTTGTGAATTTTTCATGAAACAGGATCGATTATTCTGCAATGACACCTGCAGATCTCAGCGCACTCTTCATGGATTTAAAATGCAAATGACGACTGAACACAGTTCTTCCTACTGCGAGAGTTTACTGGTGAGAAGCAAAACACGTCCTTATTTCCATACAGCAGCATTAAAGAAATCTGTGCTGCCTTTCCACATGAAATAGTGCTGACAGACGACTGTCAGGAAATGCTTCCTGCATATTTATGCAGAGCTGAGTCCCAACAACAATCAGAATCAAATCCTATGATGACATTCAAAAGCATAAGACGTGATCACAGAGGGCCGTTCTGAACGCATAGCCAGTTTCTGAAAATGATTTGTTGTTATGACGATAAATGCTTATAAAGACACAACTGCAGCCAGACAATCAGAAAACTAACATACAAGTACGTTCTTGTATCAGAGATATGACAGAGCTTGACCAAAATACTACACAAGATATCTTCAAAGTGTATATTATCAAAACTAATTCACTGTTTCTTTTAAGCACCTGCATTTGTTTTTGTATTTTAAAATAAATGCAGATTTGTATTGAAACAGGAAGTAAGGTACCCTCAGTACCCTTTCAAAATAAAAGCCTAACAAAAACTGTTTTAAATGCAAAATAATGGAATTTCAAACATGCGTTTGAAAATGGGATTAATTGTGATTATCTATTAAATTCAATGTGACAGCCCTAATAAATACTGCATGTAATCATATGTTTGAATATCAAACTGCATTTTATCATGCACTGCCTTTCTTTACCTATTGTTTGATGTTCTCGTCTGTTGTCAATTTCAATAAATTTCCAGCTGAAAGTTGAAGATGTTGACAACGTTTCTCCTCTCCTATAGTCAGAAAGGCGTCTTCAGTTCTTAACTAACTGATCATGATTAGATTTAAATGTCTCGCTCTGTCCAGCAGTTAGTTTAGAACTGAAGACGCCTTTTAGAGGAGAGGTGAAACATCTTCAACATCTTCAACCAAGTCCAGTTACCTTTGGATCAAGCTTTTGAATTTACCATGACCTGGATGAACAAGAACCTACACAGACCACCAGCTGAAAGCCAATCATATTTATCGAATGGTTGTGTTAGTATGCTGATGTTAGCTTGTATCTCAAAGAATGCATTCCCTTCAACATTTAGGCTAAACAACTGCTAGCATGCCTTTACTCATACAGACTTTATCTGTGTCTTTTGAACAATATGTCTTATTTATCTTTGTCCTGCAATGCTTCAGTATGGTGTATGTTAGCACCAATCATGCTCTTTGCATGAGGACAAAGATTATGAGCTGGAAAGAAAGCCTTTTGGTCTCGATAGCCATGGGGAATATTAAAATCCTACTCTGCAAACACACTGTCTGAAAAGGATAGGCAGGCTCATCAGCCTGGGTCCTTATCTCTCAGGGTAGATGGAGGTATTAATCTCTGAGAGGATGCCGGCTTTGATACACTTTTGCAATATATCTGTCTGCAGTCTTCAAAGAGACAATACAGTCTCCGTGGAACACATTGTGTCAGCGTAATGTCTCTAAACCTTCACACAGGCTTTGTCTGACTCTCTTTAATTGATTCTCTCACCTCTTGTGTGATAAAGTCTTGGAAATTCCTCAGCCTAAATATCTTCAAAGTTTTCACTATTATAACATTC